>NC_133330.1:333607562-333705062 GCF_042186555.1 Aquarana catesbeiana | reverse complement strand
AGATCTAGCAATTTGCAGCATGCAGTCATTTGCAGAAACCTGATTTAAAATTATTCATTGTGATTGGCTATTAAGGGCGGCTATAGCCAAAGTTTGTATTTTTTAGTTCCGGATAGCTTGGGGAAGGATTAGAACCCCTGTCAGGCATTTATTCCTCAAAGCATAAAAACACAAAAGGATTCATAATATGTTCACACAGAAAATCCAACACGTTTCTGGAACCTAGCACTCCCACAGAAAATCCAACACGTTTCTGGAGCCCAGCACTCCCTTCATCGGGGTTTGGAATCATTATGAGGACAAACTTTCAGACTTGGTTGTAAAGACTCAAGTTATGGCTGAAGGTAAAAAACCTTCTTGGTGCAGCAGCCCCCCACCCCCCCCCCCCCTTCACAGGCCCCCCTAATACTTACCTGAGCCCCATCTCAATCCAGCGATGTGCACAAGAGCAGTGACTCTCCAGGGTGTCTTCCACCTCATCGGCTGAGACAGCAGTGGGAGCCTTTGTCAATCACAGCCAGTAAGCCAATGAGGACAGAGCGGGGGCGGGACCAAGCAGTGCTCCGTGTGTGAAAGGACATACACAACAGCGGCTCGGGAGCAAGCCTGCTCTTGTGCCCCTCATAGCAAGCGGCTTGCTATGGGGGCACTTGACAGGAGGGAGGGGCCAGGAGCACCGGCAGGGGACACGAGAAGAGGAGGATCAGGGCTGCTCTGTGCAAAACCGCAGATCAGGTATGTATAACCTATTTATAAATCTGCCTTTAATATCACTTTAATATGCTCTTGCCCTCCCTCCCCCACCCCCGATTTTCTTTTAGTTGGATATATTTATTTATGAAACTCTTCTGCATTAGGCAAGAATGGCGTCTGGATTCCTCATTACTTTCTATTCCGGTGTAATGGTGAATCTCCCAATTGGGGGACACAGATAGCAATAAAAACCTGGCAGAGGTTCCAATTCTTCTAAACAAAGGCTGTTCTGGTTTTGGATTTACTTGCTAAGTGCCTAGCCCTCATGCCAATCCAATGGCCTCGGTACTTTCGAAATCACACAGAATATGCCGCCCATCAGGTCCCCCGACCCTCACTTGCTGCATGCTTGGATTAATGGATTCAGAAAGTATTGAATACAAAGATAGACAAGATCTGCAGGAAAATACAGTGGAACCTCGGGTTGCGAGTAACGCGGTTTACGAGTGTTTCGGAAAAATGGAAGACGCTCGGAGACACTCGGAGACACTTGGTTCCCAAGTGTCTCCGAGTGTTTCCGAGTGTCTCCAGTGCCCCCGTACCTCTGGCCACATGCGGTACTGCATAGACAAGCAGTGGCTGTGGAACGGATTATCTGAGTTTCCATTGACTCCTATGGGGAAACTCGCTTTGATATACGAGTGCTTCGGATTAGAAGCATTCTTCTGGAATGAATTATGCTCGTAATCCAAGGTACTACTCTAAACTGAAACCTGACATGCCTTTGCACACTTTTATTTATTCTAAATGTAATATACTGGAGGAAAAAAAAACTGAACTAAAAAGCAGAAAGGTTTGTGCACTCCACCCATCAGGAATTAAGCTGGCCATACACCATACAATTTTCTTATTCAATTTTCTTTAGATTTACCTTCAACTATGTAGTGCAAGGGTCTGCCTGATTGCATACACATTGAAAGGGTTTAGGTTTCACCTCATATTATATGGTTTTGGTAAATCTAAAGGAAAGTTGAACAGGAAAATTGAATAGTATATGGCCAGCCTTAGTCCGGAATATCGGCAGCCGAAGTTAAGTGCAAATCTACAACATCCACCTTTCTGCAGTGCTGTTCTTTCCGCACTTTCGGACATGCGTTTTTAGTGCGTTTTTCTCTTTTTTAATGTTTTTTTTTTTATTTGGCCAATTTGTTGTTGGGCACTTTAGATAATGCAAACCGCATCAAAAACACACTAAAAACGCACTAAATGCTGTTCTGCAGCGGTTCCCCAACCAGCACCGGGTCTCCCCTCCAGCACAGAGCCACTGGGGTTTTCAGCTTTTACCTGGAGCACCGGCGCCATGGCCAGTCAGGAGACACCTCTACTGATTGGTACAGCTTCAAACTGTGACCCCTGAGCATCCCGTGCCACCCAGTGACCCAAGAGCATCCTGTGTCACCCAGTGACCTCAGAGCATCCCGTGCCACCCAGCGACCCCTAAACATTCTGTGTCACCCAGTGACCCCTGAACATCCTGTGTCACCCAGTGACCCCTGAACATCCTGTGTCACCCAGTGACCCCTGAGCATCCTGTGTCACCCAGTGACCCCTGAACATCCTGTGTCACCCAGTGACCCCTGAACATCCTGTGTCACCCAGTGACCCCTGAGCATCCTGTGTCACCCAGTGACCCCTGAGCATCCTGTGTCACCCAGTGACCCCTGAACATCCTGTGTCACCCAGCGACCCCCTGAGCATCCCATGTCACCCAGTGACCCCCAGAGCACCCTGTGACCCCTGAACATCCTGTGTCACCCAGTGACCCCTGAACATCCTGTGTCACCCAGTGACCCCTGAACATCCTGTGTCACCCAGCGACCCCCTGAGCATCCCATGTCACCCAGTGACCCCCAGAGCACCCAGTGACCCCCTGAGCATCCTGTGCCACCCAGTGACCCCCTGAGCATCCTGTGCCACCCAGTGACCCCCTGAGCATCCTGTGCCACCCAGTGACCCCCTGAGCATCCTGTGTCACCCAGTGACCCCTGAACATCCTGTGTCACCCAGTGACCCCTGAACATCCTGTGTCACCCAGCGACCCCCTGAGCATCCTGTGTCACCCAGTGACCCCTGAACATCCTGTGTCACCCAGTGACCCCTGAACATCCTGTGTCACCCAGTGACCCCTGAACATCCTGTGTCACCCAGCGACCCCCTGAGCATCCCATGTCACCCAGTGACCCCCAGAGCACCCAGTGACCCCCTGAGCATCCTGTGCCACCCAGTGACCCCCTGAGCATCCTGTGTCACCCAGTGACCCCCTGAGCATCCTGTGTCACCCAGTGACCCCCTGAGCATCCTGTGTCACCCAGTGACCCCCTGAGCATCCTGTGTCACCCAGTGACCCCCTGAGCGTCCTGTGTCACCTAGTGACCTCAGAGCATCATGTGTCACCCTGTGACCCCAGAGCATCCTGTGTCACCCAGTGACCCCAGAGCATCCTGTGTCACCCAGTGACCCCAGAGCATCCTGTGTCACCCTGTGACCCCAGAGCATCCTGTGTCACCCTGTGACCCCAGAGCATCCTGTGTCACCCAGTGACCCCAGAGCATCCTGTGTCACCCAGTGACCCCTGAGCATCCTGTGCCACCCAGTGACCCCCTGAGCATCCTGTGCCACCCAGTGACCCCCTGAGCATCCTGTGCCACCCAGTGACCCCCTGAGCATCCTGTGCCACCCAGTGACCCCCTGAGCATCCTGTGCCACCCAGTGACCCCCTGAGCATCCTGTGCCACCCAGTGACCCCCTGAGCATCCTGTGTCACCCAGTGACCCCCTGAGCGTCCTGTGTCACCCAGTGACCCCTGGGCATCCTGTGTCCCCTAGTTCATTTGGAGTATCCTGTGTCCCCCAGTGAATTTGGAGCATCCTGTAGGGCAGCCAAATGAAATAAATGGGCACCCTACACGCAACGAGTGGGAATGTGCGAAAACCACAAGAAAATGCGCCCACACTTGGATGCACCTGTAGGTGTGAACCAATCTTTAATCTTTCCTGAAACATTTTTTTTCTAATCCAACTAATGTGGATCATGCGATATCCATCCGTCATTTTACAATCGTCTCACTTCAATTTTCAATGCTGGAAACATTTACTACTCCATTCAGATCCGATCACTTGACTTGACAATGACGGTTCCCATTACAGAGCTGGAAATAGATCATTCTATCATTATTTGAAGGCGACGATGGATCTCTCCTTCCCCCCGTGTTTCAGAATTAACCAATTTCAATTCTAGGATATAAACACTATGATTTGATTTCACTTAGCTGTTATTGCTGCAATTTCCTCTGAATACCGGAGTGGCGGTGACATTATATATGTAGAATTCTCCGCACACAGAACCGTACGGGATGGTTCAGGAGGTCCATGTGCGGCCTCTGCAATCATACACTGATCATTGTGATTACAGAGGATTGGGGACAGACCACAGGAGGCGTCCCACTTATTAGAAGTGCAGACAACATCCCTGCAAGTCACGATATTCTCCATCAAAGCCGTCTCTGCTGATCTCCATTTTTCTCAGCCGTCAGGAAGAGTGTCGAGGTCAGCACAGTGTCTAAGAGCATGCCTCCCAACGGTCCCGGATTTTGAGGGACTGTCCCTCTGTCCCTCTTCCCCCCTTATTTGTCCCTCATTTTGGTCTGATCTATATAGTTGTATATAAAATGCACTTTTTATCTTTCAAAAAGTGTTTTCCAGCGCTAAACCTTTCATTTGATTTCTAAATTGCTGCATTTGGAAATGTCAAAAGCCAATATAAAGGAATAGTAGTGGTAAAAGAAAGCACTTGTGGGTTTAACTAACCTTTTTTTTGTATAATTCTTCTTTAAGGGGGGGGGCGTGGCAAGGGGGTATGTCCTATGTCTACATACTTTTGTAATAGTTGTCTGTTCTGGATAATTTATAGATAGGCAACTCCTATTCTCATATCCTCATTCCCCTCTCAAAAAATTGGGAGGTATGTAAGAGGTACCTTTTCTCAAATTTCAGTGGTGGAGTTCTAGATTACATTCCTGCCATGGTTCCATTGGCATTGAGTTTGTATGTTCTGGGTCTGCTTTCAGAATCCAGAATAACCCTAAGAGGTTAATCTGCTTTATAAGTAACCATTCCTCTGGCCCTAACACTAACCCTCCATGTACTCCTAATACTAACCCTCCCTGTAATCCCAACACTAACCCTCCATGTAATCCTAATACTAACTCTCCCTGTAATCCCTACACTAATCCTCCATGTAATCCTAATACTAACCCTCCCTGTAATCCCAACACTAACCCTCCATGTGATCCTAATACTAATCCTCCCTGTAATCCCAACACTAACCCTCCATGTAATCCCAACACTAACCCTCCATGTGATCCTAATACTAACCCTCCCTGTAATCCCAACACTAACCCTCCATGTAATCCTAATACTAACTCTCCCTGTAATCCCTACACTAATCCTCCATGTAATCCTAATACTAACTCTCCCTGTAATCCCAACACTAACCCTCCATGTAATCCTAATACTAACTCTCCCTGTAATCCCAACACTAACCCTCCATGTACTCCTAATACTAACCCTCTCTGTAGTCCCAACTCTAACCCTCCATGTAATCCTAATACTAATCCTCCCTGTAATCCCAACACTAACCCTCCATGTAATCCTAATACTAATCCTCCCTGTAATCCCAACACTAACCCTCCATGTAATCCTAATACTAATCCTCCCTGTAATCCCAACACTAATCCTCCATGTAATCCTAATACTAACTCTCCCTGTAATCCCAACACTAACCCTCCATGTAATCCTAATACTAACTCTCCCTGTAATCCCTACACTAATCCTCCATGTAATCCTAATACTAACTCTCCCTGTAATCCCAACACTAACCCTCCATGTAATCCTAATACTAACTCTCCCTGTAATCCCAACACTAACCCTCCATGTACTCCTAATACTAACCCTCCCTGTAGTCCCAACACTAATCCTCCATGTAATCCTAATACTAACCCTCCCTGTAATCCCAACACTAATCCTAGATGTAATCCTAATACTAACTCTCCCTGTAATCCCAACACTAACCCTCCATGTAATCCTAATACTAACTCTCCCTGTAATCCCTACACTAATCCTCCATGTAATCCTAATACTAACTCTCCCTGTAATCCCAACACTAACCCTCCATGTAATCCTAATACTAACTCTCCCTGTAATCCCAACACTAACCCTCCATGTACTCCTAATACTAACCCTCCCTGTAGTCCCAACACTAATCCTCCATGTAATCCTAATACTAACCCTCCCTGTAATCCCAACACTAATCCTAGATGTAATCCTAATACTAACTCTCCCTGTAATCCCAACACTAACCCTCCATGTACTCCTAATACTAACTCTCCCTGTAATCCCTACACTAATCCTCCATGTAATCCTAATACTAACTCTCCCTGTAATCCCAACACTAACCCTCCATGTAATCCTAATACTAACTCTCCCTGTAATCCCAACACTAACCCTCCATGTACTCCTAATACTAACCCTCCCTGTAATCCCAACACTAATCCTCCATGTAATCCTAATACTAACCCTCCCTGTAATCCCAACACTAATCCTAGATGTAATCCTAATACTAACTCTCCCTGTAATCCCAACACTAACCCTCCATGTACTCCTAATACTAATCCTCCCTGTAATCCCAACACTAACCCTCCATGTGATCCTAATACTAATCCTCCCTGTAATCCCAACACTAACCCTACATGTAATCCTAATACTAACCCTCCCTGTAATCCCAACACTAACCCTCCATGTAATCCCAACACTAACCCTACATGTACTCCTAATACTAACCCTCCCTGTAATCCTAATACTAACCCTCCCTGTAATCCCAACACTAACCCTCCATGTAATCCTAATACTAACCCTCCCTGTAATCCCAACACTAATCCTAGATGTAATCCTAATACTAACTCTCCCTGTAATCCCAACACTAACCCTCCATGTACTCCTAATACTAACTCTCCCTGTAATCCCAACACTAACCCTCCATGTACTCCTAATACTAACCCTCCCTGTAGTCCCAACTCTAATCCTCCATGTAATCCTAATACTAATCCTCCCTGTAATCCCAACACTAACCCTCCATGTAATCCTAATACTAATCCTCCCTGTAATCCCAACACTAACCCTCCATGTAATCCTAATACTAATCCTCCCTGTAATCCCAACACTAACCCTCCATGTAATCCTAATACTAATCCTCCCTGTAATCCCAACACTAATCCTCCATGTAATCCTAATACTAACTCTCCCTGTAATCCCAACACTAACCCTCCATGTACTCCTAATACTAACTCTCCCTGTAATCCCTACACTAATCCTCCATGTAATCCTAATACTAACTCTCCCTGTAATCCCAACACTAACCCTCCATGTAATCCTAATACTAACTCTCCCTGTAATCCCAACACTAACCCTCCATGTACTCCTAATACTAACCCTCCCTGTAATCCCAACACTAATCCTCCATGTAATCCTAATACTAACCCTCCCTGTAATCCCAACACTAATCCTAGATGTAATCCTAATACTAACTCTCCCTGTAATCCCAACACTAACCCTCCATGTACTCCTAATACTAATCCTCCCTGTAATCCCAACACTAACCCTCCATGTGATCCTAATACTAATCCTCCCTGTAATCCCAACACTAACCCTACATGTAATCCTAATACTAACCCTCCCTGTAATCCCAACACTAACCCTCCATGTAATCCCAACACTAACCCTACATGTACTCCTAATACTAACCCTCCCTGTAATCCTAATACTAACCCTCCCTGTAATCCTAATACTAACCCTCCCTGTAATCCCAACACTAACCCTCCATGTAATCCCAACACTAACCCTCCATGTACTCCTAATACTAACCCTCCCTGTAATCCTAACACTAACCTAACCCTCCATATAATCCTAATACTAACCCTCCCTGTTATCCCAACACTAACCCTCCATGTAATCCCAACACTAACCCTCCATGTAATCCTAATTCTAACCCTCCTTGCAGTAGCAGCTGGTGCTCCATATTTGGGGGGGTCAAACCAACGCCACCCAACCCCCCTCACCCGCTTCCCGATTGGCCTAGAGGAGAATCAGGAAGACCACTTGACGACCAGCTCACGCCGATATTCGTCGGCAAAGTGTCACGGGTGCGCAAAACAACGTACCCGTACACCATTGCATCATCGGCGGCTAGTGGGCAAGCACGGCGCGCTGCGGAAGCGTGCCCTCGGGAGCAGTGATCTCTGTCATGTCAGTGGTAGCCCATCCCCCCTACAGTTAGAACACACTGAGGGAACGCACTTAACCCCCTGATCACCCTCTAGTGTTTAACCCCCTTCCCTGCCAGTGACATTTACACAGTAATCAGTGGCTATTTTTTGCTCCGATCGCTGTAAAAATGTCAATGGTCCCAAAATAGTGGCAAAAGTGTCCGATCTGTCCGCTGCAATGTCGCAGACCCAATAAAAATCGCAGATCACCGCCATTACTAATAAAAAAAACTAATAAAAATGCCATAAATCTATGCCCTATTGTGTAAACGCTATAACTTTTGCGCAAACCAATCAATATACACTTACTGTGATTTTTTTTTTTAACAAAAATATGTAGAAGAATACATATCGGCCTAAACTGAGGAAGACATGTATTTTGATATATTTTTTGGAGATATTTGTTATAGCAAAAAGTAAAAAATATTGCTTTTTTTTCAAAATTGTCGGTCTTTTTTTGTTTATAGCGCGAAAAATAAAAACCGCAGAGGTGATCAAATACCACCAAAAGAAAGCTCTATTTGTGGGAAAAAAAAGACATCAATATTGTTTGGGTACAACGTTGCACGACCGCGCAATTGTCAGTTAAATCGACGCAGTGCCGAATGGCAAAAAATGCTCTAGTCATTAAGGGGGTAAAATCTTCCAGGGATGAAGTGGTTAAAAATGCTTTGAGCATGTTGGAGAGTTGGAGGGTTGATGTTGTAAATCAGGTGAAGAAATTGGCTCCAGGTAACGTCTCTCTGAGCATACTTCATCGGTGTAATCACACCCTCCGTTCATTACCAGTCCCCAGCCGGTTTAAAACCCCATTAAAAGTCGCCTCTCCTCTGTATATTGCTATGGAGGCAATTAATTAGCTCTCCGCTCCAGGTGTGCACTTAACAAGCTCGCTCCATAGTCCTCCCCCCCTAGTCCTCCCCCCATAGCCCCTCCATAGTCCTCCCCTCCATAGTCCTCCCCCCCATAGTCCTCCCCCCATAGTCCCCCCCCCAATAGTCCTCCCCCCCTAGTCATCCCCCCATAGTCCTCCCCCCATAGTCCTCCCCCCCTAGTCCTCCCCCCCTAGTCATCCCCCTATAGTCCCCCCCCCCCATAGTCCTCCCCCCCTAGTCCTCCCCCCCCTAGTCCTCCCCCTATAGTCCCCCCCCATAGTCCTCCCCCCATAGTCCTCCCCCCAATAGTCCTCCCCCCCTAGTCCTCCCCCCCTAGTCCTCCCCCCTAGTCCTCCCCCCTAGTCCTCCCCCCTAGTCATCCCCCTATAGTCCCCCCCATAGCCCCCCCCAATAGTCCTCCCCCCTAGTCATCCCCCTATAGTCCCCCCCCATAGTCCTCCCCCCATAGCCCCCCCCCAATAGTCCTCCCCCCTAGTCCTCCCCCCATAGCCCCTCCATAGTCCTCCCCCCATAGTCATCCCCCCATAGTCCTCCCCCCATAGTCCTCCCATCCTTTGTATCACCGGCATCAAGCTGGAAACCAAAATTTTTGTCATGTCAGGGAAATGATCCAAGGCCCCGACTCTACATAATCCGCATCTGTTATCAGCTAATTAGGGACATTCTGTGAGACATAAAAAATATTTCCTCTGCCGGATATTCCCGCTTGTCTGCAGTTAAATACATTTGTTTTGCTAGTTTACAAAAGTTAATATTAAAGCAGAACTCCGGCTTTCCCTTCAGTCTTGCACAGTTGTACAGGCTACTTTTTCTGGACTGAAATGGTTTCCTCTGATGTCACCGCACACTGTTCACTGACACTGATGATGGGGCACTCTTCCTCCCACTGACACCAATGACGGGGCACTCTGGCACTCTTCCTCCCACTGACACCAATGATGGGGCACTCTTCCTCCCACTGACACCAATGATGGGGCACTATTTCTCCCACTGATACCAATGATAGGGCACTATTCCTCCCACTGACACCAATGATGGGGCACTATTCCTCCCACTGACACCAATGATGGGACACTATTCCTCCCACTGACACCAGTAATGGGGTACTATTCTTCCTACTGACACCAATGATGGGGTACTATCCTTCCTACTGACACCAATGATGGGGTACTATTCCTTTCGCTGAAATCATTGATGGGGTACTACTCCTTCCAGTACCAATGATGGGGCACTATTCCTCCCATTGACACCAATGATGGGGCACTATTCTTCTTACTGACACCAATGATGGGGCACTATTCTTCCTACTGACACCAATGACAGGGCACTATTCCTCCCACTGCCACCAATGATGGGACACTATTCTTCCTACTGACACCAATGATGGGGCACTATTCTTCCTACTGACACCAATGATGGGGCACTACTCTTCCTACTGACACCAATGATGGGGCACTACTCTTCCTACTGACACCAATGATGAGGTACTATTCCTTCCAGTACCAATGATGGGGTACTATTCCTCCCACTGACACCAATTATGGGGCACTATTCTTACCATTGACACCAATGATAGGGTGCTATTTCTCCCACTGACACCGGCCCCTCTAAGGTTTGAAGGACAGTAAGTTGTCCCTTTATTTAGAAAGTTTGGAGACCTCTGATCCAGCCCATTCCTCCCCAGCTTGACTGTCCCTGCCTCTGCCCCTTTCATTTATTGGTTTTCCATTTCTTTCAACCATGGAGGCTCAGCATCACACATGGGCATGCATGCAAGTGCAGCCATTCTAGCAACACCCGCTCCTCCAGACTGACATCCACATCAAGAAATTTGGAAATTTGCATAACTAGCAGGGCCAGGCTGAGCCAATGAGTAGGCAAAAGAAACAGCTGCCTTAGGGTCTTCATCTTGGGGGGGGGCAAAAAAGGGCAGGACCTGCAACCGATGCTGCTGAAGTAGTTCATAGCTCATGGGATGTGGCGCATGACTCCAGACAATATCTGACTGGATGAGGTCTAGAGACATCGCATTCACCAACTCATCCAATCAGAGAATGCCTTCAAGGCATCCTGTGAATGGTGAAGATACCAAGTGAGCAAGCCAGTAGAAAAGGTGCTCATACAGAACCACGAATATTACAGGGCTGTCACTGAGCACTACAACAGGGATTTACAGCCAGGGCTGGTGCAAGGATTTTGACACCCTAGGCGAAACCTCATTTCTCCGCCCCCCCCTTCGGCTCCACCCCTGACTCCACCCTCTTTGCCCTGCCCATGTATACCACACCTTTTTAATGAAGTGCCCATCAAATGCTGCCTCATCAGCGCCCATCAAATGCAGCCTCACCAGCGCCCATCAAATGCTGCCTCATCAGCGCCTATCAATGCAGCCTCACCAGCGCCTATCCATACAGCCTACCAGTGCCCATCAATGAATGTTTGCTTGCTTCCATTCATTCGGGAGTCGGGACACAGTACTCCACCGCCGCTGTGCCTCTGACACTATGTGTGCCTGCTGATGCTGAGACTTAGTTGCTTGCTGCAGAGAGAAGAGAGTAGGAACACCAGTGGCCTGGCACCCTAGTCAGCAGCGCCCCCTAGTGGTGCTACCACTAGGCAAACTAGGCTGCCTAATTTGCCTAGTGGTAGCACCGGCCCTGTTTATAGCATCACCGTTGGCCCTCCGCATTTTAGATCTGGATGCTTACTTGCTAAACCAAGTTGGCTTAATATAAACATGCCAAAAAATATAATACTTGAAGTGCAGCTTTAAACATTTATGTGTTTTTGCTACATATTACCTGAATGATTTCAGCGCATATAACAACATTTAAAAAAAAAAACATGGCGCCCTTGCTTTAATGACGAGAAACAGCAATCATACCAATGTCAACAATTTGTGCGCGTACTAACCGGGCTTAATTTTATTTAGTAAAATCCATAATGCTAACAATTATGATAATTATATTCCCACGAAAATGTACATTCATGACATTTACTTCCTAATTTTCGCTTACGATGTTTTCCTTCCAGCCAATCAAAAAACAATCCGCAATGTTTCAGCTGATTCTGGAGTCTATTAAGGCTGCAAATGATCAGCTTTTCTGTGCTAAATTGTTCATTATACACCAAACGATATTATAAAAAAAAAAAAGTTACAGAAGAATCCGTGTTTCTTTCAATCTTTTTGGATTAAAGCTGAATTCCAGGAACTGCTTTTTTGATACATAGTTACATTGTTCCAGCTTGAATCAATGCAAGGATGTAGTACCACACCTAGTCGATCCCTGTCGAAGCTGAAAATCACTGTAGTAAAAACCACTACTACAATGATTGCCACTAGCCTTCAGGTCCTGTAGCTACTGTCTGCCCTACCCTATAATGAAAATGAGGGGGCGCTCAATTCAGCATGGGCACAATTCACCAGACATCTTTGATTCTTCTCACTAAATACAAGGTTTTCTCTAAATTGGACAAGGTGGAGATTGTGAAGCCACCACCACATCTCTCCACCTTGTCCAATAAGAACACTTTGCATTAATTGAGAAAATTAAAAGTGTTCTTGAATGGCGCCTATGCCAAGTGATGGACCTCCTGTGTTCACAATGCAGCAAGACAGCCTCTGAGCAAGGGACCTGGAAGTAAGTGGAGATCAGTGGAGTAGGGTTAACTACTACAGTGATTTCCAGCTTCCACAGGGACAAAGTGGAGATTGTGAAGTCACCACCACGTCTATCCGCCTTGTCCAATAAGAGAACACTTTGCATTAATTGAGAAAATTCAAAGTGTTCTTGAATGGTGCTTGTGCCAAGTAGTGGAACTCCTGTGTTCACAATGCAGCAGGACAGCCTCTCAGCACGGGACCCGGAAGCAAGTGAAGATCACTGGAGTAGGGTTAACTACTACAGTGATTACCAGCTTCCACAGGGGCAAGGTGGAGATTGTGAAGTCACCACCACATCTCTTCACCTTGTCCAAAAAGCAGAACCCTTTGCATTAATTGAGAAAATTCTAAGTGTTCTTGAATGGTGCTTATGCCGAGTGGTGGACCTCCTGTGTTCACAATGCAGCAGGACAGCCTCTCAGCATGGGACCTGGAAGCAAGTGGAGATCACTGGAGTAGGGTTAACTACTACAGTGATTCTCAGCTTCCAAAGGCATCGGTCATCCCACTTGGTCCACTGGCACCATACATAAAAGAGCCATACCTAAACTTCAGCATTAAGTTTTTTTTAAATTTAGATAGTGATCAGAGATCATACTTTATGTCTACTTTGTTTTCAATCTACTTTCTGAAAGTCCCTCTGGGGAAGGGTAAAATCATCTTTAGTTTCCAACTGCTGGGCCAATTGGCGCTATTCAGTTTGGATGGGTCTACTTTTGGCTCAGAGTGGTTAGTCTGGTCCTCAACATAGACACCCTTGTGTTGTAGGTAGACCTTTGGGTAGAAACAGGCCAATGTGGTAATTAGGTAGACCTATGGGTAGGAACAGGCCAATGTTTTAATTAGGTAGACCTTTGGGTAGGAACCGGCCAAAGTGGTAATTACTAGGTAGACCTTTGGGTAGGAACAGGTCATTGTGGTAATTAGGTAGACCTTTGGGTAGGAACAGGCCAATGTAGTAATCAGTTTTTAATTTGAGTGGGCAGTGGATAAGCCCTAGTAAAAACTCATATTCACCTATAATTAATAAGGCTGGTCTTTTTGGTCACCCTTTTTGTTTCTTTACAATGTAGTAATCAGCCCTTCTGTTAACTGCAGACAAAAACAAACAGCTAGTCCTTGCTTATTTATTTCTGGCTAATAAGCTGCTTGAAGTTCTCCTTTACCATGGATGCCAACTGCCCTGGATTTAACGAGACAGTCCCACATCTTGGCCCTTTGTCCTGCCAATGCTGTGTCCAGGGTCATGACCCGGGATAACAGCATCCACCTCATTTGAGATACTCAATAGTAACTCAAAAAGCCATCAATTGCAAGGAATCAGGGATTCAGCATATTTAGAGATGGGGGTCTGGTCAGGGACAGGTCAGTAAAGTAAGTGTACCTAGAGGTGGGGTCTAGGCAGGACAACTAGTAAAGTGGGTGTTATTTTGTCAGGCTTAACCAGAAAGTGGGTGGATGAATAGTGTCCCACAATCACAATGTTGGTAAGTAAGCTTTATTCTGTTCATAACGTAATTGTTATAGAAGACCATGTGATTCTATTGGCCTAGCATGATCAGACCAATAAAAATATACATGTAACTAGTAGGCCAACCATCACACTTGGAGGCCATAAGAAAAGCACAGAAAGATAGGCCAGAGAGCTACCAAGAATTGCAATACGATAGGTTTACTTCCTGTAGATTCTGGTTTCCAAGTCATGTGGAGGCTTCATGAGTTCCACTTTAAGACTTTAAAGGGATTAGTAAGTTGGTGATAGATGCTGGAGAGTTAAATCCTATGACCATAGTTTCTACTATCTCTTGGGGACTCTGTTGTTGAAATTTCTGCAATGAGTTGTTAAACCCATCCCTGTGCTGAGTTCTTGGGAGTTCTTGGGATTGTACACATGCTGTGCCTATTATGAAGGGTTCCCACCAACCCTGAGCTGAGTCTCTGGGTTTGTACATCTGCTGTGCCCATTATGAGGGATTTCCTCCATTCCTGTGGTGGTTTCCTAGGTCTGTACACTTGCTGTACCAATTATGGGGGGGGGGGGGGGGTCCCACTATCCCTCTATTGAGTTCCCTGGTCTGCACACCTGTTGTACCCAAGTAGTTCTCACCAAACCTGCTGTATTTTATAGATATTGTATACCATGGAAAATATAACAGGAGGAGCTGAGACACACAAAGATGGGGGGACACCCAAAACTCCCAGGTAGATGGAATTATGGCAAGCAGATCTCAGTATTGGAGTGTCCAGGACATATAGAAGGCCAAGGGGTTACTCAGCTCAAAAGTCTCTAACTATACCTAAAATACTCATTTTAAAGAGATCCTACATAAAAATGTAGGTAAAATTACACAAAATTAAAGTATTTTAGATGCTTACTTGATACTAGTGTTTTCCATTCCATATTTGATTTTTACGTCACCTGCAATATGCTTTTGAACTTGCTAAAAAAATTTGACTACTCCAGAAGAGTCCATATCCTAGCAGAGCCCCTTCTTCCTTGTCTGCCATAGCCCTTTCTTCTTCTGGGAGTGTCTAATTACTGTCTGTGCTGACCCAGCTCCTCCGCCCTTTCAACTCCTTACATAACCTTTAATGTAGTGGGAAAAGTGAAGGAGAATAGCTATATTCTATATGCTGTAGCTATATACTGTAAGTAAATAACATGCATACAATATGTTGAATGCACATATAATCTTATGGGAAGATTTTTGTTAAAATGAATGGTCCGACAAAAGTAGATGGACCCCTTTAAAGTACCCATGGATATGAGATTTCACAGTCTGGTCCAAATGCTTTTTATTTACTTGTACTTAGTGCTTTTGACTTCTATACAATGCAGACTGAAAATACATATAAATAGAATAACAATATCTAATAAATACATAAAAAAAAAAAAATATACATTATATATATATATATATATATATATATATATATATATATATATATATAAAAACTGTATAAGACATAATACATATAAAATAAAATATAAAAAAATAAACAAAATAATAATAAAAATAATAATAATAAAAAATAAAAAATAAATATTAACATAATCTACATGGTATAATAACGCAACCTTGAATTTTTTCCATACAATTTTAGGAATCCCTCTATCCCAACTTTCTAGTAGTAATAGTAGTAATACTTTTTTAATACTAGAAGTAATACAAAATTTGTGCCAAGCAAATTTCAGTGCCAACAATCAATATAAGATTATTATGATATTCTGACAACAGAATGCGGGTTCTGGTATTAGCAATGACCTAGCAGAATCTACTTTAGATGAATTCCTCGCTAAAAATGAATCAGTTTTTTTTTTTTTTTTTTTTTAAAGACACATCTGCTCTCCCCCTCTATAGGTACCTGGTATATGCTTTCCTCTGTGTCTGGGTCTCGTACGGACTCGTGGCCAGCTTCGAACACTATGTACTATGGTATCGTCCAGCAAAGGAGAAAAAGAACAGAAACCAGAGCGGGAAAAATAGAAAAGACAGAAAATTCAGAAACAAAAGTAAAGTAAGCAGCAAACAAGAAATTCAGAAAGTACACAGAGAGCATTTGATAAATCTCAGAAGTCAATACGTAGTGCTGCTGAGTAGCAGCTCTGGTGCCCATCTATAGACATGCCATTTGTATGTTCTTCTAGTGTCTGTGGGGACACATGGAGGTCGGTTTGGTCCCAAAACCCCAAAATGTGTAAAGAATTGTATCTATGAGAATGTTTTGAATATATATATATATATATATATATATATATATATATATATATGAAAAAAGTCGGGACACGAACTCCAATGCAATTCTTTATCCTGATTTTCAAAGATATGTACAAAACATGCAAGTCACTGTACAGTTGCGAGCGATACTGCTCTTCATCAGGCTTATCTGGCTGTGTCTGGCCTGATGAAGAGCAGTATCGCTCGCAACTGTACAGTGACTTGCATGTTTTGTACATATCTTTGAAAATCAGGATAAAGAATTGCATTGGAGTTCGTGTCCCGACTTTTTTCTTATCTAATTTGGTGGAAGTTTGGAGTCCACCTTGACAGTACTCCTAAATCAAAAAGAGAAAGAAAAGGAAGTAGCCCACCCATTGAAATGATTACCGTATATATATATATATATATATATATATATATATATATATATATATATATATATATATATATATATATACATATTTATAGATATGTTGGGACAACCATATTTACATACATGATGTGCTTTCCACTTAGTATCTACAATACCGGGACTGATCACGTGAGTAAACCGAAGACAGACATTCCCACCAAGCAGACTGGAAAGACCCATCCAAAACATAATTTTAGTGTAATTTTAAATGGGATAAATTATAGAAATAAAATTCACACTTTTATCTTTAGTAACACACTTTTTTTAATAAAAAAAACTGTTAAAAATAGAAAAATGTATTTTTTCACATTTTGCTAGTTTTTTTTTTTTGTCTACAGATTCCTTTAAAAATGTAAAAATAATAATAAACAAGTGAAATAAAATAAAACATGAATTGATAAAAAATAAAATATTTTTTCAACCTTAAAAAACATTTGTATTCAGTGGTGTATCATCCATGGGTGCAGGGTGTTCACTGTAAACGGGCCCCGAGGGGTGGGGGGGTCCACTGTGCTCTGACCAACACTGTACCGATGGATGATCTGTCCCTGGTTGACAACCAGGGATGATCGGTGCGGTGTGGGCTTGCACACGGGCCCACTCATTTCATGATACGCCCCTGTTTGTATTACTTTGTTATCTTAAATAATGACAAATTTATTACTGAATCAATAGGCCGATAGCAGGAATGTAAAAATCGCTCTGGTCCATAAGGGGTGTATAGGGAGTGAGAGATGTAGTGGTTGATATAGCGAGCAGAACCGGTGCTACCGAAATTGAATAACTATCACCGATTGTACCCAGGCTTGGTAGAATAACATACCATCAGGGTTCACCACTTATGTTATTAGGTTACTTAATTAATTTGCATAGCTCAGTCGAGATTTAATTTCCCCCTTCTTGCCATCACTGCCGGGATGGAGTTTGCTGTGAAGGAACGCAGCTGAGCGATACAGAGGAAGTGACATTGACGGCATTGTATAATACCGCAGATTAACTCATTGCCACCGTGTCACTTGTACTTGATCGAGATAATCTGATTTGGCTCAGAGAGCTTATTAATTCAGGATTAATACTAAAACAATGTGACTGCCAGCCGGCTGGGGTGTTGCATTCAGCAGTGAAGCCGAGCCCGGCTCTGACAACAAAAGGAGAACCGCGAGCTCCGAGCATAGCCGCCTGATTGTGCAATTTTTTTTTTCTCTTTTCCTGAACATTCATTTCCGCAGCTGATGGATGGCTCTTTTGTTATAGACTGTGAGAAGTGCATTGACTCCGGTGGCATGGAAATGGGGAAAGACGGTGGTTGTGTAGGCAGAACTGTTGCTAAGTGAAACAAATATTTTCCTTGCAGCACCGGGATCTAGGATTCAGTTTCTAACAGGGCTTAGTTTGTTTTCTTTGTGTTTAAGTGGATGTGTCTCTTCAGGTTCCTCCTACTTAAAAAGATTCTAATTTATATTATTATAATATTTATATTAGATGATACTTGAAATACTTAAATAATACTTTGTTCCAGTTTGTTACCGCTTTAATGCATAGAATGCATTAAGGTAAAAAAAAAACTTTAAAGGAGAAGTACGGGGAAAGCTCGTTTGGCTGTACTTCTTCTGTGGATCACATGAGTGCAGTTCGTTTTCAGCAGACAGTGGGCTGAAGCTCGCTGTAGGCTGATGTCACAGAGCCGGTCCAGGCTGGGGAAAGACCATGACAATATGGTCCGGGATCCGCTCACAACCCTGGACTGGCACCTGGCTCAGCCTCTCAGCGAGTCGCTGAGAGCCTGAGCTGGCCGCTCCTGCCCCCTCCACAGCCCAGCGCTCCAGTGAGTGTGGGGGCAGGGCAGAGGGTCTGTGACTGACAGTCACCAGCTCGCTGCTCATGAAGCACTGAGAACCGAGCGACCGGCCATCTTTGATCGCTCGGTTCTAAGTCTTAGAGCCGGCGAGGGACAGATGCAACATTGCTGCATCCACCTAGGTAGGTATGATTCTTGAAAAAAAAAAATGCCGTACTTCTCTTTTAAGCCTTTAGAACCACTTTAAAGCCCAACTGGGAAATCTGAAAAATCTCCCTGGCCGTGGGGCTGCATCGCACTGCAAGAGTTAATTGCTTGTTTATTCTAGGGGTAAAGGCAATTTAATGTACCCCATCTTCAGCTCCCCCCCATCGGACTGTGCCAGACAGGGCCGCTGATAAAGCAGTACAGCCAGTCCTGTTGTACCGGGTCCAGCCCTATCAGCTCAACAGGGGGACCCAGGCACCTTTACACTTAATTTCTGCAAAATAACAAACAGGGCTTTCTAAAGCCCTGTAGGAGCATAAATCTCAGTATGATCACATGCTTTGAAGGCTAGAGGAGAGATCTGGGGTCTAGTAGACCCCAGATCTCTCCATAAAGAGGACCTGTCATGGCTCATTCTATTACATGTTCAAAGCCGAGACAGGGGAGGGGCCAGAGTTGGGGTCAAGGGCGGGTCAAAGGGGTCCCAAAAGGTAGGCTGTACAAGGCCCCATGATTTCTAACAGCAGCCCTGCTGCCAGAGGATTGGGTAAGAAAATCTTATTTTCTATGCCCCCTAGGCTTAACTAAGCAGATTACTATAAAGATGAGAATGAAAATAATAAAAAGAAAATTAACAATAATAAAAAAAAGTCAGGGAAATAGATTATGCATGACAAATGTATTACAAAAATTCTCTTTGGGTCATGCATATACATTGCAGGGATTTAGGTAATTTCATTGCAAATAGTTTACGGGTAACCCAGTAACTCCTCCCTCCAGAGTGGGAGGGACTGCCTACTTTACTCACATGATCAGTCAGAGTGTTCTAGAAAGAGGCATGCTTCATCCTCATCACCCCTGTGTTCACAGCAAATGTTAAAAAGAAACTTATGTTTTTGGGTCATATTTTTTCGATATGTATACATTCTTTGTTTTACAAATAAACATTTAATACATGACAAGGATCCCCAAAGCACTATGGGTTAGGCAAAAAGAAAATACTGCTGTAATGATTTCCTTTCTGGCAGAATGGCGCTCAATAAAACCTAGGACTGAGCCATCTGATAAGGGATGAGTCACTGTGATGATTCATTCATCCACCTCTGTAGGTAAAAATTCAGCTTTAGCTATTGAGCTCTGTATACAACAGGTTTTTTCAACAAAGGGACAAATAGATAAACATTTTTAAAGGAGCCTAAAGCTCTACCTGATGGCTCAAAAAGAGAAATAAATAAAATTAATATGCAACATTACTTACTGTTTATTGATTTTTAAATCTCGACCACAATAAATATTAAATATAAAAACAAAACCAATGTACACCCCAAAAAAATGCTTGTTGTAGCAATATATTTCCCTTTTTTTAAAATAAATACTTGTATGTACTTAGGATTAGATTAACTGAATAGAAATTATACATTTTTCCATAATCCCATGTTACCTAACAAGAGTATAATTTAGGTAATTTAAAAATCAAATCTAAACAGCAGACAGTAATTTAGCAAAAGTAAAGAGTAGGCATTATAGACAAACAAGTACAAGCAGGGTTTTCACTGATACAGCGACTTTCATTAGTGAGCACATGCGTGTTAGATGCATTTACCTGATACACGGGATCTTCTACATCTTCTTCCAAAATAGTCTGAATCAAGCCAAGCAGAAGTAAGAAAGGAATGGGAAATAAAAGGTATAAGAATAAAAACTGCAATTGTATTGAAGGACAGGAAAGGCGAAGTTGGACAAGATTTCAGATCCAAGCATATTGATAGATTGATTTTTTTTATACCTACATCATCCATTAGAGCATATGAATATAAAAGTACATATATCAACATAGACAACACATTATCACATCATTAGGGATGATTTAAATGCCCATTACAGCTCCACGTGGATCATATCTTGCACCCATTACAGTACCACTAACAATATTTTTAACTTCTCTATAAGAGCAAGCTTTTTGCCTGAATATAGGCATGAAATATCCAGAGATTTTCAACAGGTGATCTCGGAGCTAATGTGTATGGACTTCCCCTATTGAGAGGGAATGCGATCTGACAGGTGATAAAACCTATTCCAATTTACAATTCCCTTTATAGACAACCACAGCCAGCAGCATGTTTCTGAGCTGATTTCCTTCTTGTCTTTCTCTTAATAGCAATAAAAACAACCATTTAGTTAATCTGGATACTCATACTTATTTAACCCACTGGTGGAACGAAAAACAAATGTATATGTATATCCTGCTTTAACAAATTATCATAGCAATACTTTCACCATACTGAATGAGAGCAAATCCATATACCCAAAAAGTAAACTCAACTTGCCCCTTTTAGCTTTTGGCAAGATCTAATTTCACATTTCAGTTAAAATATTTATTATTTTACTAATACTATTATTTGTATTATATTAAAGTATAACCCAGAAAATTTTGACTAGAAGGCATACAAAGAAACAAAAATTCCACCAATGAATGAATAGGATTGACTGTACTATAACAACATTTTACAAAATTTTACACTTAATTTTACAATATTACAAAAAACCTTTGCTGTAACCAGTGAGAGATTTCAAATTCTGTGTTTGTGATAAATCCACAAATAATGTGAATATCCTAAAGTAAACAGACTTTAAAGGGATAACTCCCTCTCCCCTAACTGATATACCAGTTTCAAATTGATTCCAGCTGATTAAAGTAATTGTAAAGCTTTATTTTTTGTTAAATAAAATAACAAACATGCCTATACTTACCTGCTCTGTGTAATGGTTTTGCACAGAGCAGCCCTGATCCTCTTCTTCTTGGGTCCCACACCGGCACTCCTGGCTCCTCCTCCCCACGAGTGCTCCCATAGAAAGACGCTTTTTTGGGGATACACGTGGCGGGTCTTACTCCTGAGCTGTCCTATCAGCACTTTTTGACACAAACAGCGGAACTCGAGCTCACCCCCCACTCCCTCATCACAGAATAAGATTGACAGATTGCTTTCAACCTGCCCTGTGAGGAAGGAGAGAGCCAAGAGAGGCGCTGCTCTCATGCACAGTGCTGGATTAGGATCTGGCTCAAGTAAGTATGGGGGAGATCCTGTGACACAGAAGGTTTTTTAACTTAATGCCTAAAATGCATAGGTAAAAAAAACCTTTAGGCTTTAGAACCACTTTAAACCAACTTGAATCTCTCAGAGCTTTGGAATGAGATATCCAGTGCCCAACCAAAACAAAAATGTAATGACCCTTTACATCTAAATTTACAGAAGAGGGGATATATACTGTTCTATTAATGTGTATATGTGGACAAACTAAAAATATATACCGTATATATATGAACCACATTTCTGAAATACAGGCACATTACTCCATTTGTCTCTTTACAAACACTGCAAGAGCACAAAAATAACTGTTGGTCCTGTCAGTAATCCAGTGAGCTCCTAACTTATCCTTTGAGCCAACAGCATTGCCTCTTCTGCACTGAAATGCCAATAAGTGTTGGCAGCCCTGTTTAACCTGTTGCCATCAACGTAACACATATGTGCAGTTGCAAAAGTTTGAGCTTTAAAGCCCACATGTTGCACCTAAGCGCTCTCCCAGCATAGAGCCCATGTGCAATCTGAGATGCTGGACAGCTCCCTGCCTGATTTCCTTAGACAATCTTGTTTTGTGTCTTATCTCTCTTGAACCTTGAACTCTTTGCTCCTCCCATGTCCCTTCCATGCCTTTGCACTCCCAGTTTGCCAGATTATTGTGCTCTCTCCAGCCAATATCTCATTCTTGTCACTGCCTCTGCCATGCTTGTTCCTTGACTACACTCCTGCTTGATCCCAACCTGCGACCACTTGTTACCAACCTATAGCTTGTTTACTGACTACGCCTCTGCTTGATCCCCACCTGCTATATCTGCTACTGGACCCTGGCTTGCTCACCTCCTGGTGGGGTGATCCTGAGGACCACGACCTGGTACTAACATGTGGCAAAACCCATCTTCATCATTGGGAGGTCTGATTAGACCCCGCACCTTGGATGAGCCCACATCTTCTGCCAGGGTGACCTGCTGCTGCACTTATCCAGGTGCTCAGTGGGAGCCTCTCTACTGCTATAGCCTTGGGTCTCTGAGCCTGACCCCTGGCCATGACACAGAGCTGGCAGGGCCACCTCCAGATCTTGTGACCACTTTGACAGCCAAACACATTGGTCACATGATCACTAATCCTTCCTGCTCGCCACCAAGTATTTAGAACTTTTAAAAGGGATGCTGGGGCGGGGGCAAAAGGGGTTAAAATATTTTCTGTTGGACAACAGAAAACATCCTATCTTATGGAGAAGACTGACAACACTGCTTGGGATTTCAGCATAGTAGGGTCATTGTTGGCAGCTCACTATAGGAAGTTAGGTTCTGGTAGATGAAGATAGAAAAGGGATAAAACGTGGAAAAATGTACTTGTATTGCAAAAATGTACAAAGTTAAACCCTTCCCGCTCTGCCCCGGCATTCCTTTACATAAGTCTATATGCCATGGGGCTAGACAGGACTTTCTGATCACGTGATAACTGTGATTGGCTGGCACAGCGGTCACATGATTGGGAGCATATCCTGCTGGCTCTCGTTAATGACTAGAGACAGAGAGCTGGTTTATGACAGCTCGGTCACTGTGCTATGAGCATGCTCTCAGCACAGAAATCTTGGCCGTCCATGGATGTATATGTGTGGCGTGTGAGCATTTAGGTTCACCCTCTCTGCTGCCACACATATGCATCACGTAGGCGACACAAGCTTAATTATCCAGTAGCAACAAATAAAATTTTTCTAATTTCGTAAAAATTATTTAGTCACCCTAAAAAAAAAAAATCACGCTAGCGCCTTATGTTAACGAGTATAAGCTTTACCGCCGACCAAATAAAAATGCTCCGCGAGACAGCGTAGGTACCTGATATACGGCCTGCTCGCACTGTTTATCCTTTTGTGCCTTCTTTTCCATTTCCTCCCTCTGCTTCAGCTCGTAGATAAGCTGGAACAAATCTCGCAAATCCAAAATGACTGGCTCGGCCTGAAATCGAAGGACAGAGTTTGAAATTAGTTTTCCGTCAGGATTTCATCTATTTCACTCCTGACAGAGGCAAAAACAACGCGGATTCTAAATAGCGCCTGACTCTTCGGCATAATCAGGGACTTGCTACACCGCCACGTTTAGCATGAAGATCAAACTTTCCCAAGGAAGCGATTTATCAAGAGAGGGTGAAGGAAACGCATCTTCTACTGACAGTGCATACATTTATGCATCTCTCTCCCTGGCTCATGTTTAAGGATTTTGTGATAAAATATGAAGTGGGTTCAGAAATAAGATGAAAATAGACTAGGCAAGTGTGTATTTTTTATCCTAGGAACCTTTTCTGCATAATGCATCTGAATTTTTCTTCTGCCTCTGATAAATGACACTGAAACACCAAATACTGCACTCAGCTTACATTATAGTATAGAAAAAAAGAGCCACATGAAATATAAATAGAAACACTATGCAATACAGAAAATCACTGAGAATGCAGCCTATCCATTCGGTAGAGACCGGTGACATCACAGAGGATACAGCCTATCAATTCACCAGAGGCCGTCAATATCACTGAGAATGCAGCCTATCAATTCACTAGAGGCCGTCAATATCACAGAGAATGCATTCTATCCATTCACTAGAGACCAGTGACATCACTGAAAATGCAGCCTATCCATTCACTGGAGAGCGATGACATCACTGAGAATGCAACAAACCCAACCACTAGAGACCAGTGACATCACTTAGAATGCAACCTATCCATTCACTAGAGACCAGTGACATCACTTAGAATGCAGCCTATCCATTAACTAGAGACCAGTGACATCACTGAGAATGCAGCCTATCCATTCACTAGAGACCGGTGACATCACTGAGAATGCAGCCTATTAATTAACTAGAGACCGGTGACATCACTGAGAATGCAGCCTATCCATTCACTAGAGACCGGTGACATCACTGAGAATGCAGCCTATCCATTCACTAGAGACCAGTGACATCACTGAGAATGCAGCCTATCCATTCACTAGAGACCGGTGACATCACTGAGAATGCAGCCTATCCATTCACTAGAGACCGGTGACATCACTGAGAATGCAGCCTATCCATTCACTGGAGAGCGATGACATCACTGAGAATGCAACCAACCCAGCCAATAGAGACCAGTGACATCAATGAGAATGCAGCCTATCTATTTACTAAAGACCGGTGACATCACTGAGAATACAGACTATCCATTCACTAGAGACCAGTGACATCACTGAGAATGCAGCCTATCCATTCACTAGAGACCGGTGACATCACTGAGAATACAGACTATCCATTCACTAGAGACCAGTGACATCACTGAGAATACAGCCTATCCATTAACTAGAGACTGGTGACATCACTGAGAATGCAGCCTATCCATTCACTAGAGACCAGTGACATCACTGAGAATGCAGCCTATCCATTAACTAGAGACCAGTGACATCACTGAGAATGCAGCCTATCCATTCACTAGAGACCAGTGACATCACTGAGGATGAAGCCTATCCATTCACTAGAGACCGGTGACATCAATAAGAATGCAGCCTATCCATTCACTAGAGACCAGTGACATCAATAAGAATGCAGCCTATCCATTCACTAGAGACCAGTGACATCACTGAGAATGCAGCCTATCCATTCACTAGAGACCGGTGACATCACTGAGAATGCAGCCTATCCATTCACTAGAGACCGGTGACATCACTGAGAATACAGACTATCCATTCACTAGAGACCAGTGACATCACTGAGAATACAGCCTATCCATTAACTAGAGACTGGTGACATCACTGAGAATGCAGCCTATCCATTCACTAGAGACCAGTGACATCACTGAGAATGCAGCCTATCCATTAACTAGAGACCAGTGACATCACTGAGAATGCAGCCTATCCATTCACTAGAGACCAGTGACATCACTGAGGATGAAGCCTATCCATTCACTAGAGACCGGTGACATCAATAAGAATGCAGCCTATCCATTCACTAGAGACCAGTGACATCAATAAGAATGCAGCCTATCCATTCACTAGAGACCAGTGACATCACTGAGAATGCAGCCTATCCATTCACTAGAGACTGGTGACATCACTGAGAATGCAGCCTATCCATTCACTAGAGACCGGTGACATCAATAAGAATGCAGCCTATCCATTCACTAGAGACCGGTGACATCAATAAGAATGCAGCCTATCCATTCACTAGGGATCATCAACATCTCAAAGAATATATGGATGCATTGTATTCTTTTACATTTAGTGTTCATTCAGGAGAAGAACATATTTGCATGGAGCCAGTGAAGATGTGGAAACCCAATATCCTATCTATGAGATATTTTGGGTTTTACATTCAGGTAGACCTGCAGTCGGCGCACTAATAGCTGGTGAAGAAGTAAATTTGGATTTCGCACATTTACTGAAATTCCATTTACAAGAGGTGGAAATGGATGAAAAACACAAAGTAATACACTTACCGCCTGAGCAGTTTTTATTGCCACAAATCTGTGGTTTCCCTCCTTCCCGCATACATATCCAAACGCCCGATGGTCTGTAATGTCCTTGGCGATGTATGAGATTTCGTGTACTGCATGGTGATGATGAAGGATCTACAGAAATAAAAAAGAAAATGTAATACCCCAACACAAAATTTTTAAAAGAAATGGAGAGTTTAGAAAAGAAACAAAATGAGGAATGAAAGTTTCCCACAAGTCAATTGTATTATTATTATTATTTTGTTTAGTTCAAAAAAAGAGGGGAATGGTTCCATTCTTTGTTGCACTTTTATTACTCCTCTTGTCTCAGGGGGATTTTTCATGACTTCCTGTCCTATCAAAGTTGCATTTATCATAGAACTGAGAGGAACTGTCCAGTGGAGACACATGCAAACTATTATCAGTTTGGCATTCTCAATGCCGAAGCAACATAGAACGGACGAGGCAAGACTTTGAAGACCAAAGCTCATGTTTTCAGGCCATTGCTCTACAAAGCCATGGGGGCACCTTGATTTGTGCTGTTGGAATGTATTTTTTCTTAAAGCCTACTTAAAAAAAAAAAATACATACACATCAATTCAGTCAATGAAAACCACTAGCCAGTCAGATGATGATACTATGGTGGATTATGCTGAAGTAAAACATCCACCCTGATTGTCTTGTTAGATTTTCAGACTTGGACATAAAAAAGACGTAAAAGGAGGATTTTTTATTCCTTATCAAGTGTGGTGGATTATGGGATAATGCTTCCAAATAGCTGGTATTAGGGGACTTTAGCTGTATGATCCCGGGTAATGCAGCCGGCTGATTGTTGTATTGATTGTGGAGGGGGAAAAAAAATCTCTAGTTTCCAAACAGTGGTGACATTAAAGGGGCTATCAAAGAATTACAATTTGATATTAAACAAATGATCTTGTTATGACCATTAAGACAATAAAATCCACAGAATTTCCAAATCCTGCTCTACTTGGGTTTCATCATCTTCTAAGAAAATTCACAATAGGTTGTATAAAGGATAGATTTTTGACTTTGATGACAATCTTCCCCGATAGACTCATGCATCTAACAAATACAGCCTTGAGCCTTTTTTTTCTTGTGACACTTTGTCAATAAAGTTTATGAAAAGGCAATTTTTTTTTAGCTTTAGACAGAGGTCAGGTTTTTATTGTTGTCTGTGTTCCTGTTAGGTGGATACTTCCTGCTAAGCTCACATCTTCAGGGATCCATTCTTTACACATGGCCACTGGCACTTCCGAGTTCCACCTGAAGTGCCGGCACTATGACCAATCAGGAGAAAGCTCTCCTGAGTGGTGCTCACTTGAGGGCTAGGTGACATATTGCTTATCGCTCACTATGCCTAAGCCAAGCCCCACACTGCAATCCTCAGTGCCTGTCTCCATACTTTCAGTGATCCCATCTGTGTTTCCAATGACCCCTGTGTGCTCCTGTGTCTCCAGTGACCCTGTGACCTCTGGCTACTCCTGTGTCTCCATTTGGCCCCTGATCATCTCTGTATCTCTAAGTGCAGTCCTCAGTTCCTGTCTCCAGTTATCCCAGTGATCCCTGTGCACTCCTGTGCCTCCAGTAACCCCTGTGCTGCCTGTGTCTCCAGTGTCCCCTCTGACCCCTGTGCATTCCTGTATCTCCAGTGTCCCCTGTGGCCCTTGTGCACTTCTGTGTCTCCAGTAATCCCTGTGCTGCCTGTGTCTCCAGTGTCCTCTGTGACCCCTGTGCATTCCTGTGTCTCCAGTGTACTCTGTGCTCTCCTGTGTCCCCTGAGCACCCCTGTGTCTCCAGAGTCCCTTGTGACCCCTGAGCGCTACTGTGTCTCCAGAGTCCCCTGTGCGTTCCAGTGTCTCCAGAGTCCCCTGTGACCCTTGAGCACTCCTGTGTCTCTAGAGTCCCCTGTGACCACTGTGCGCCCCTGTACCTCCAGTGTCTTGTGTGACCCCTGTGCGCTCCTGTGTCTCCAGAGTCCCCTCTGACCCCTAAGCATTCCTGTGTCTCCAGAGTCCCCTGTGACCTGTGTGTGCTCCTGTGTCTCAGAGTCCCCTGTGACACCTGTGCACTCCTGTGTCTCCAGTGTCCCCTCTGACCCCTGTGCATTCCTGTATCTCCAGTGTCCCTGTGGCCCTTGTGCTTTTCTGTGTCTCCAGTAATCCCTGTGCTGCCTGTGTCTCCAGTGTCCTCTGTGACCCCTGTGCATTCCTATGTCTCCAGTGTACTCTGTGCTCTCCTGTGTCCCCTGAGCACCCCTGTGTCTCCAGAGTCCCTTGTGACCCCTGAGCGCTACTGTGTCTCCAGAGACGCCTGTGCATTCCAGAGTCTCCAGAGTCCCCTGTGACCCTTGAGCACTCCTGTGTCTCTAGAGTCCCCTGTGACCACTGTGCGCCCCTGTACCTCCAGTGTCCGGTGTGACCCCTGTGCGCTCCTGTGTCTCCAGAGTCCCCTCTGACCCCTGAGCATTCCTGTGTCTCCAGAGTCCCCCGTGACCCCTGTGCGCACCTGTGTCTCCAGAGTCCCCTGTGACCTGTGTGTGCTCCTGTGTCTCCAGAGTCCCCTGTGACACCTGTGCACTCCTGTGTTTCCAGTGTCCCCTGTGTCCCTTATGCACTCCTGTGTCTCCAGTGTTTCCTGTTGTGCTTGAATTAACAGTGTCCCCTATGACCCTTGAACACTCCTGTGTCTCCAGTGAGCACCCTCATGTCTCTAAGTGTGAGCACTTGTGTCTTCAATTGTGCCCCTGTGTGCTGCTGAGACTCAAGATTACCCCTGTGTCTACAAAAAGCCTTCAGAACACCTTGCAATTGTCTGGCCTACTACGCTCTGTCGCTGTGCTTGGACTGGCTGTGTTTGGAGGAAAAAAAATGCTGGCTATGACCCTAAGAACACCATACCTAGCACAGAGTTGAAAATATTATACTTTGGGGCTGTTTCTCTGCTAAAGGTACAGACTGACTTTGCAGCATTGAGGGGCCAATAGACAGGGCCATGTATTGAAAACTCTTGGATGAGAACCTTCTTCCCTCAGGCAGAACACTGAAGATGGGTCATAGATGGGTCTTCCAGCATGATAATGACCCAAAACATACTGCCAAGGCAACCAAGGGATGGCTTAAGAAGAAGCACATTAAGGTCATGGAGTGGCCTAGCCAGTCTCCAAACCTTAATCCCATAGAAATTTTATGGAGGGAGCTGAAACTTCGAGTTGCCAAGAGACAGCCATGAAACCTTAAGGATTTAGAGAAGATCTGTAAAGAAGAGTGGACCAAAATACCTCCTGAAATGTGTGCAAACCTGATCACCAACTACAAGAAACATCTTACCTCTGTGATTGCCAACAAGGGTTTCCCCACCAAGTACTAAGTCATGTTTAACTTGGGGATCAAATATTTATTTTACTCACTGCTACTCAATTTATAACTTTTATATCATGTGTTTTTTTTTTTTTTTAATTTTGGTTGATATTCTATAATTTAAAGTACACCTATTAACAAGCGGGTAAGCTTACAAACTCTGCAGGCAATCAAATAATTATTTTCCCCACTGTGTATATATACTGTATATAGTTGAAGTCCTTCAACCGAGACAGATATGGAACCACATAAAGACGCCACAAGACTTACAACACAACATAGACTTGAAGTGTGCCCTCATACTGGTCGGAATGCCAAGAAAGGGGGCATACCCAAGATAAGTACAGTGGAACGTTGATTTACGAGTAATGCGGTTAACTAGCATTTTGAAAGAAAGGCAACTTTAAAAAAAAAAAATCCTGACTCGGTTTGCGAGTGTTGTCTCGCAAATGAGCAGGATACAAGCCAATGGGGTGAGCAGTACCGCATTTGGCCAGAGGTGCGAGGGCGCCGGTGACACTCGGAACGGTTCAGGGCCGTTCGGAAATACTCTAAATCACTCGGAAATATTCGGAAACACTCAGAAATACTCAGTTCCCGAGTGTTTCCGAGCCTTTCCGAGGGTTTCCGTGTTCAGCCGTGCTGTCACTGAGTATTTCCGAGGCTCTCCGGCGCCCCCCCCAACCTCTGGCCACATGCGGTATTGCATGCAATAGAAGTCAATGAGGAACGAATTATCTTCGTTTCCATTGACTTCTATGGGGAAACTCGCTTTGATATGCGAGTGCTTTGAATTACAAGCATCCTCCTGGAACGGATTATGCTCGTAATCAAAGGTTCCACTGTAATGGATAATTGTAGAAGAGGAATGAGCAAGGAGGTGCCCTGAAAAAGGGGAATGGGTGGGAGGGTATCGCGCACCGGAACTGACAAGGGATACAGGTGAGTGGGCTGCTTAAATACCCCCCCGGACTCCTCCCATAAATTCAGGCCACCATACTGGCCTTCTATATATATATATATATAAGAAGGCCAGTACATATATATTTTATATATATATATATATATATATATATATATATATATATATATATAATTATATAAATATGTGAAATATATAATTTAAATATATAGTAAATGATAAATTTATGAATATATTTCCAAAATCTGCCCAATGGGTGGAAATAATGTCGCCAAGGCTGAATAGAAACCTAAGACTAGCATTTGTACCATTCCTTTTTACTTCTGTCACAAATGATTTGGCGTACTTGTGAAAGTTGGCGTATTTGCATCTAGTAAATTATGAAAAAGGTGATTGAAATATTGTCCAACAAACTGACAAAAGAATATTAAGTGAGCGCAGAGCCAAGTGAATGTCAACCGGGCAGCAAAATAGCGCTAAATCAACGTATCAAAGGGCGACACGTTGGAGCGGCTCTTCTCAATGACAACCTCGATTTGGGCAGATTGCATTGGACACAAAGTCATGGAAGTAATAGAGAGCTGGAATGAGCCGCGCTCCCATTCCTATCAACATTTTCTGCATTTCATTTTACAGTCACAGATGTTACCCGGTCTCCTTCTCCTGCTCACTACGCCAAATGTTCATGTTAATATCCCGGCACAAGTATTATGCTAAAATTCCAATGAATATGCGATGCATGTCAGTCATTACGGCATTATACACCCATTTGAAATTATCAGTAATATTCAGAATAATTCAAAAACCATTCTGCGCAGTGTATGTTTAATAAGCTGATAATAGCTCAGACGTTTAAAGAGTCGTTTCGATACGCGATGGCCCTTTTTTTTTCCATGTGGGAGTATTTAATAAGGCAGTGAATAGAAGGGAAGAGTGGTCACATGGTTTACAGACCACAGGAAATAAAAGGGTTGATAGGAAATCCATTTGTTATATTGAAAAAAAAAAAAAAGATTCACAACTGAAAATGAAGACTTTTTTTTTTTTTTTTACTCTTTAGGCAAATGAGGAAAAGTGCAGAAATGTGTCACACAGAAGAACTGAAATCCAGGGACAAGTCAGGCTGGGGAGGAAAAAGCTAGATGATGCTGGATGGCATCCTGTCAAGAAATCAGACTTGATGCAGCTTCTAATGCACACTGTGAGAAGCTCACAGCGTGCAGTGAAATCAGAGTCAGCTATTTTAGTACAGGAGAGGAGCAAGTGCAAGAACTAAGAGGCAAGGCTGGAGCTCACTGTGACGGCACTGACCAATCAGAATCGATCTGGTCCATCCCAGACGTGCTGCACAGAGAAGAGGGAAAGGAGCGGGGAGAAGATTTTGCTGCACTGACAGCTCAGGATCATTGGACGTAAGTACAGCAAGGACTGGTAGGGTTGGCGAGGGTGCACGGTGTTAGTTCACCTTTCACTCCCCGGCATGGTATCCTATGTGTTCATGCACACGGAGGCTTTTAGCAGCGTTTTGTGGCGGGAGAGTTTAGTGACCGAAAATAAAACAAAACACTAAGTGCGCGTTTTGGAGCAGCAGCGTTTTTTTCTTCCTAAGCGGAGGCCGGCAGTGTCCTTAACAACCAGTGAATAGCGGGCCAGCAAGCCGGCATGTCCTCAACAACGGATCCATCATCAGCTGTCAACGGGCTTCCCCGCTGACAGCTGAATGTAAAAAAATTGCAATTACAATAAAAAATTGTGAAAATAACCTCACGCCAAAAATTTTTAAAGAACAACAGCGTGGGGTCCCTCCCGAAATCCATACCTGACCCCTATCCGAGCATGCTGCCAGGCCAGGAAACAGGGGTAGGGGGGGTGAGCGAGCGGACCCCCCCTCCTGAACCATACCAGGCTACATTCCCTGTGAATGATGATGTTGATGAGGACAAGGGCCTCTTCCCCACAACCCTGGCCTGGCCAGTTGCGGGGGTGACCTATCGTAATCTGGAAGCCTCCTAAACCAAGTGGGCCCCTAGATGGTCAGACATTCCCATAGACACACTCCTAAACCTTGTGGATGGCCTCCCCAGAAGAGTTGAAGCTGTTATAGCTGCAAAGGGTGGGCCAACTCAATATTGAACCCTACGGACTAAGACTGGGGTGCCATTAAAGTTCATGTGCGTGTAAAGGCAGGCGTCCCAATACTTTTGACAATGATATGTATATTTCCCCACAAGGTCTATAGCTACAGAGGTGAGTGATGGCTTATTTAAAAGTGCTGTTCCTGTTTGTTGAAAATATGTGTATACTTCAGTGTGCATAGCAGTGGCGACTGTTGGTTTTTTATTTGGAGGGGCGGCAAACAATCCACCCGCCGCCACCCCCCTGGTCAGGTGGTCAGGTCCAGGTCACTGATAGCACCTCCCCCCTCTCCCCCTGGTCGGTCAGTCAGTCAGCCAGGGCCCTGCACTTACCCATCTCGCGGGTAGCGCTCCGGGCGGCACACCCCCCCCCCCGCCCTTGCCCCATCTTGCAGGTAGCACTCGGGGCAGCGGCAGCTTCTCTCTGGGCTCTGGGCAGCTGCTGTCATGGTTCCCTAGTGCCTCCTTCCTCCTCCTCCTGGCAGCCAATCCGATCGGATCTCCTTTGGGCAAGGAGGAGAATCAGTGATAAAATAGCAAATATTCATTCGCAACTGGGTGGGCTACACTGCGCCCCGAGCCCACCCTTTTTTGAAGCCAATTAGAGCTTCAGGCTCTAATCATGTGCTTCAAAAAAAAAACAAAAAAACCCTGGTTGGAATCCATGCGTCCGCTGTCCTGCATGTAGATCACATGGGTAGGGGGGGGGCAGCGCCTGTGCGCCCCTAATGGAACGGGCCGCCACTGGTGCATAGACTTGAAGGAGGTTGTGTTTGAAGAATAACTAACAGAAAGCCTAGTTATCCAGAAGAGATTATTTTGTAGCTCATGTCATTCCTATTATATTAAAATATTGAGCAATGAAAAAGAGAGAACGGCTTTAATGAATAAAAAAATAAAACGATGACTTTTCCACGATTGTTAATGTGTAAAGGGAATATTGTATTTGCTGTCAGAAAATTGGCATTTAGAAGTTGTTTTTTTTTTTTCCATACGGAAATGTCATCACTATGCGAAAAAACATCATATTCCTACCAAAACGCGTCGTTATCATTTGATGCTCTCGCATGACTTAACATCGCTCCGTCCTGTCGCTCCGCGTTGTACGATAAAAAAAGTTAAAGTGCGCGTTTGGCTGTTACACAACGTTACAATGTTTCCAGTCGCACTTTGTTAGACAGCGAGCCGGGGAAATTCAAATACGGGTTTTTTGTAGCATGCTAATTAGGAATGAGGAAGATTAAGAGGTTTTATGGTGGAAATTAAGAGATTCAGCGAAATGTCTCAATTTTGGTAAAATGTGGCTGTAGATCGGGGGGGGGGATCCGAACTCTGGGCCTCTGCAAGATTTTATCTGATCCTTCTATGTGAGAGGGGAGTCTGATGTAGGAGCCCGTTCACACTGGAACGCAGGTTCCCCGTGCTTTTGCCATACCACTTCCAAAATGCATCTGCTGTGGGTGTCAATGTATTCCTAACAGCACCCTAAACGCAGATCGCAAGCACAGTGTGTTTGCCTGCCCCGGATCACATGGTATTACAGTACATGCACTACTTTTGGTGGGATCCAGTGTGATTTCAGCCAGTGATTTCAGCTCTAATCAGGCAAACTAGTCAGTCGCCTTAGGCCTTGCCCCCACAAGGGCCTCGCAGCCGCCTAATTCGCCCGTACCGCAACCTCGATGATTCGCCGGGACCGTCCTGCAATATGATCCATTCTCGACCTGGAGTCCCGGTGAATCAGAGTCCCGCAATGCCCACAGTTCACACTGCCTTCTGCGAATCGCTGTGGGTGTCAATACATTGTTAATGACATTCCGATATATGGGGGAACTCTGTGCTGGTTGCTGGGTTATATTAACCTGACCTTCATGTAAATGGAGAAATATGCGTGTAATATATAATATATATGTAAAATATATATCTGATTAAAGAAGAATTAGATTAGAGAAAATTCTATAAACGGTGAATTCATAGTTCACAGAACTCTTAATATATGCAATTTATACAGTTAATTTTTTTATCACTTAAATTATTTTTCCAATTATGGATGTGAATGGGGCCTCATGTCTCAGATTTGCCGAAAGGCCTCACAAAGCCTAGAGCCGCCTCTGATTTCAGCTAATTCAAATGAATGGACTGAAAATTGCACCACACTGAATCGCACAGGAATCGCACCGGAACATGGACTGTGCTCCTCTTCAATTCAGATGTAAACCAGGACTCTGATGGGGATCTTGATGTAAGAGAGAACTCTAATGGGTGTTCTGATATAAGGGGGGGTGGGGGGCTCAGATGGGGTCTCTTGTGTAAAGATAACTCTGAAGGAAGGGGGGGGGGTCTAATTTAAGGAGAAGATTTGATGGGGCTCCAGATATAAGGGGGGCTCAGATGGGGGCTCTCATCAAAGGGGAACTCTGATGTAAGAGGGGGCTCTAATGTAAGGGGGAGTATGATGTAAGGGGACACTCTAATGTAAGGGGGACTATGATGTAAGGGGACACTCTAATGTAAGGGGGACTATGATGTACGGAGACACTCTAATGTAAGGGGGACTATGATGTAAGGGGACACTCTAATGTAAGGGGGACTATGATGTAAGGGGACACTCTAATGTAAGGGGGACTATGATGTAAGGGGACACTCTAATGTAAGGGGGACTATGATGTACGGAGACACTCTAATGTAAGGGGGACTAAAATGTAAGGGGACACTCTAATAGAAGGGGGACTAAAATGTAAGGGGACACTCTAATGTAAGGGGGACTATGATGTAAGGGGACACTCTAATGTAAAGGGGACTCTGATGTAAGGGGGCACTCTAATGTAAGGGGGACTATGATGTAAGGGGGCACTCTAATGTAAGGGGGACTATGATGTAAGGGGGCACTCTAATGTAAGGGGGACTATGATGTAAGGGGACACTCTAATGTATAGGGGACTATAATGTACGGAGACACTCTAATGTAAGGGGGACTAAAATGTAAGGGGACACTCTAATAGAAGGGGGACTAAAATGTAAGGGGACACTCTAATGTAAGGGGGACTTTGATGTAAGGGGACACTCTAATGTAAGGGGGACTATGATGTACGGAGACACTCTAATGTAAGGGGGACTATGATGTAAGGGGGCACTCTAATGTAAGGGGAACTAAAATGTAAGGGGACACTCTAATAGAAGGGGGACTAAAATGTAAGGGGACACTCTAATGTAAGGGGGACTCTGATGTACGGAGACACTCTAATGTAAGGGGGACTATGATGTACGGAGACACTCTAATGTAAGGGGGACTATGATGTAAGGGGGCACTCTAATGTAAGGGGGACTCTGATGTAAGTGGGCACTCTAATGTAAGGGGGACTCTGATGTAAGGGGGCAATCTAACGTAGGGGGAACTATTATGGGGACTCTGACTGACAGGATTATGATATAGGGGTGGACTCTGAAGGGAACTCCCACATAAGAGGAACTCCAATATGGTGGAAACTTTGATGGGGACCCTGTATAGACGCTCCAGGTGGGTATCCAACGTGCAGCAGGCAGACCAAAACGACTTGCAACCGAGAAGCGCTGTGAAGCCAATGGGATGACCGCACACCAGAATCATAAATCCAAGCAGAAAACTTTATTGCAGTAAAATCCACCAAACACAGTCACCGGAGCTGGGAACAAATGTTAACGTGTTTCGCGCTAAACTGAGCTTAATCATAAACAATTTGATGGGGACTGTGATGTAAGAGATGTATGGAGCGTCCAATCAGGTCCGCCTGAAAAACTGACAGATGGACCTGATCTGAGCGCCCGTGTGAAAGGGGCCTAACTCTCTATCCATCCAAAAAAAAAATACTATAAAGTAATACTAAACAGAGAAGTGTTAATCGCCATAATTCATTCACATAAATCATAATATATATATATTACTAGTGTATTTTTTTCTTGAATCCTCTAAGTACCTTATTCCTGCAGCGCTATTGTGTGGTCACATGATCTTTCCCTGTTCTTTGGCCTCTGCAGGAAAAGAGCTTTGGGAGGGGCTTCTATTATCGCAGTGTGAGTCTGTGTCTGGCCAGCCCTGATTGGTGCTGTGCTGGTCACATGACTAAAAAAAAAACCTGTTTCAGAAGAGCAATTAAAATTAAAGGCCAGTTCCCACCGGTGCGATGACTGACAATAAGTCTTTATTGAACCTCAAATGTGTATTTTTTTGCACATTATTATGGTGTAGGCGGAGTCAGAAATGATTGGCACCAGCCTTCACTTTGTTCAGAGGATATCTGAATCCAAGACTCTTTTTTTTTTTACTTTACAGGTATTAGCAATTACATTTGATATATTGAATACTGATTTATATTAAAACCATGGTATTATCAATAAGCATACTATATCCCACCCCCATAGCAATTGGAGAACATGGAGGAGGAGGGAGGGACGGGATTTTCATGTATACGCCCACATATGTGACTCTATAGTCACATGACCTGCACAGATAAGAAAAAAGGAGGAAATTAAGGGCTTAGAAAGGAACTGAAGCTGGAGCATGCTCAGTAAAGGGCAACAATTGGTCTGAACAATCTCAGGCTGCAGTGGGGACACAAAGAAGGAGGGAGGGACAGCAGGATCAACCAAGTATGTTTCACTCTACACAAAATCGAATGCCTGAGTGGCTCCCAATAAATCTTTATTGAACATCAAAGGTGTATTTTTTTGTGCATTATTATGGTGTAGGCGGAGTCAGAAATAATTAACACCAGCTTTTACTTTGTTCAGACGCCATCTACATCCAAGGGTCTTTTTTTTTTTACTTTAGAGGTATTAGCAATTACATTTGATATATTTAATACTGATTTATATTAAAATCACTGTATTATCAATCATACTATATCCCTCCCCCATAGTATTTAGCAATAAGAGGACATGGAGGAGGAAGAAGGGTGGGGAGTGTCATTTACCACTGTGTATATCCCCACATGTGTGACTCTATAGTTACATGGGCTGCACAGATAAGAAACAGGAGGTAATGAAGAGCTGAGAAAGGAACTGAAACTGGAGCATGCTCAGTAGATGACAATTGGTCTACACAATCTCAGGCTGAGAAAGAGGGAGGGACAGCTGAAGGCAGGATCATTTCATTCTACACAAATTGAATGCTTAAGTGGCTCCCAATAATTATTTATTGAACATCAAATGTGTATGTTTTATGCCTTAATATTTTGTAGGCAGAAGTCAGAAATGATTGACACTAGTTGTCATTTTGTTCAGACGGCATCTGCGGCTCTTTTTTACATTACAGGTATTAGCAATTACATCTGATGTATTTGATACTGTTTTATATTAAAATCAGTGTTTTAACAATTAGCATACTATATCCCGCCCCCCAAACCCCCCCATAGTGTTTAGCAATAGGAGGATATGAAGGAGGAGGAAGGGAGGGAAGTGTCATTTACCACTGTTTATACACCCACATGTGTGACTCTATGGCAGGGATATGCAATTAGCAGGCCTCCAGCTGTTGCAGAACTACAAGTCCCATGAGGCATAGCAAGACTCTGACAGCCACAAGCATGACACCCAGAGGCAGAGGCATGATGGGACTTGTAGTTTTGCAACAGCTGGAGGTCCGCTAATTGCATATCCCTGCTCTATGGTCACAGATAAGAAAAAAAGGAAGAAAAGAAGAGCTTAATAAGAAACTGAAACTGGAGCATGCTCAGTAGATGACAATTGGTCTGCACAATCTCAGGCTGCAGTGGGGATAAAGAGAAGGAGGGAGGGACAGCTGAATGCAGGATCAACCAAGTATGTTTCACTCTGCAAAAATCAAATGCTTGATTGGCTTTGTGAGTATGCACACTCTATTATACAGCATGTACTTGTACTGAGAGAGTTTTTCATAGTCTGGGTTTAATGACACTTTAAGCTTCAATCCGCCTAATATATAGAATAATTACCTGCAGTTACTCTCAGTGCAGATTTCTCCTAATAGATATTCCCTAGAGATATCCTGACTTTGACATAGTAGTAATGCATGGGGATAACCCAGCTACCACCAGGAAGGTCTCCAGCAGTGACCCCGATATAAACAAGTATGCTTGTCCTATAAAAAAAAAAGGACTTTAAAGGCCTAGAACAGAAGGTCAAGGCTCTTGATGGTCCATAGCACCAAGGAGATACAACTAAAGCAAGCTCTAATCACCCCATGCACAACAGCTGACATTTGAATCAAAGTTCTCAGTAGGATTGGAGGACTTCAAAGAAAAAAGACGCAATGACACCTTCCTTCATTCCCCCCCCCCCCCCCGCCCCCCCCGCTGAAACGCACTAAATATCTCAGAGCGGAGCTCTGACGGCCTCACATTTCAGGCAGCGAGATCTGTAAACACCTAAGGCAGTTACGGGAATTTCCATTTCATAATTACACGGCTTTGAAAGATCTGGCCCCTTCACACTCAGCTTGTTCTAATTCTGAGATATACATTCGTGTTACAATCCCGATACATTTCTTCCATGACACCGCCACCTTCCTCATTTCTTATTACCGATATAATTATCTTCTGCAGGCGACGTGGCCCCTTTCATTGCCAGCGTGACATTTCCATGGTGGAGCCATGTCAACGTGAACATACGTTGGCTGTGTGTATAAATTACATCAGATATGCATAGGATGTAAAAGATATTACACCCTCCGCTGTTTAATGATGGGCTTGTCTCTGCTGGAGATGAATGGGCCTTGCTTTACTTCTCCTGATGTGGAAAATAAGAACAAAGGGAATTAGTAACCAAACATGGAGGGGAGATGAAGGGACATTGAAATGCTTCTACGGTTGATGTTTAATCTACATATACACTATATTGTCAAAAGTATTTGGACACACAAGTTCCTCCACCCCAAAGGTGCTCATCCATGTCTTTATGGACCTTGCTTTGTGCACTGGTCCAAATCATTTAGTGGAGGGGGGATTATGTTGTGGGGTTGTTTTTCAGGGGTTGGGCTTGGTCCCCTAGTTCCAGTGAAGGGAACTCTTAGGACATCAGTATACCAAGACATTTTGGACAATTTTATGCTCCCAACTTTGTGGGAACAGTTTGGGGATGGCTCCTTCCTGTTCCAAGATGACTGCTCACCAGTGCACAAAGCAAGGTCCATAAAGACATGGAGGAGCGAGTTTGGGGTGGAGGAACTTGACTGGCCTGCACAGAGTCCTGACCTCAACCTGATAGAACACCTTTGGGATGAGTTAGAGCGGAGACTGCGAGCCAGGCCTTCTTATCCAACATCAGCGCCTGACCTCACAAATGCGCTATGGTCAAACATTCCCATAGACACACTCCTAAACCTTGTGGACGGCCTTCCCAGAAGAGTTGAAGCTGTTATAGCTGCAAAGGGTGGGCCAACTCAATATTGAACCCTACGGACTAAGACTGGGATGCCATTAAAGTGGAGTTCCACCCAAAAGTGGAACTTACGCTCATTGTACTCCTCCCCCCACACTACACTATATACACTATATTATTATTTTTTTTCTATTTGCTATTTTTATTTCCCCAAGTGGAATTACCCTTTACCATCCTTAAAGCTGGCCATAGATGGGTAGAATTTTAAACAGAAATTCTTAGGAAAAAGAAGGTTCTAAGAAAGTTTGTTTATTCTTCTAATCATTAGGGGGGTCAAATTGAAATTTGTTTTTGACCGCAGTGATGGAAAAAAACATGGAGGTGGAAACATTATGCTTTGGGGGTGTTTTTCCGCTAACGGGACAGGGCAACTTCACTACATCAAAGGGACGATGGACGGGGCCATGTACGGTCATAATTTGAGTGAGAACCTCCTTCCCTCAGCCAGAGCATTGAAAATGGGTCGTGGATTGGTATTCCAGCATGACAATGACCCAAAACACACGGCCAAGACAACAAAGGCGTGGCATAAGAAGAAGCACATTAAGGTCCTGGAGTGGCCTAGCCAGTCTCCAGACCCTAATCCCATAGAAAATATGTGGAGGGAGCTGAAGGTTCGAGTTACCAAACGTCAGCCTGGAAACCTTAATGACTTGGAGAGGATCTGCAAAGAGGACAAAATCCCTCCTGAGATGTGTGCAAACCTGGTGGCCAACTCCAAGAAACGTCTGACCTCTGTGATTGCCAACAAGGGTTTTGCCACCAAGTACTAAGTCATGCTTTGCGAAGGGGTCGAATACTTATTTCACTCATTAACCACCCCCCACTCGGCCACTGCACATATACCATCGGGTGGGGCGCTTCCTCCTTCTGAGTGGACGTTCAGGAACAGGGCACCGGAGCGTGGCGGGAGGGGGGGAAGCCTCTCCCACCGCCGATAAAAGTGATCTTGCGGTGAATCCGCCGCAGAGACCACTCTTATCGGAAAGCGGACCGCCGGCCAAAGAAGAGGATACCGGGGTTATGGCAGCTAGCTGCTGCCATAACAATGATCTTCCTCTTCAAAGTTGGGACGTATATCGGGGTGCGGTGGTCCGGAAGTGGTTAAACGAGTGGAGACCTAAGGGAAGACACCATCCATGCCTTGTGTCGTAGCGCCATCCTTGGCCTACCGATGAGCTGCCCCCATTAATGTATTGAGCAAGAGAACAAAATGCCCGGCTCCGCCACCTATGGCATATTTTAGTAATAGTACAGACTATGTTTATCCCGCTCATCCAAACTTCACACAAAGCCTCGTCTTCCTTTGTCTCCAGTGTTGGATCGCTTTTCCCATCCCCAAACCGCCTCTTTAACTCAGACACAAACTGGCAGAAGTTTCCCTCTCAGGCATCTGGAGCCACCGGGGGGGGGGGGGGAGGGGGGGGGGGACCGCGGCAGAGATTAAAGTGACCTAATTCTGAAGTTTGGAGGAGAGAAGCGCCAGTCAATGTTCCAGCTTACAAGACATGCGATGGGAAATCGTGAATATTGCACGAAGCGCACACGTCTTGGCCAAGTCCCCGTTTCGTTGTTGTGTCACTTATTCCCACGCCGGTCCTTTTTATGTAATTTTTGATTTTGATTGCAGTGAACAATGATAACTCATCCGCATGCTTTTTTTTTTTTAAGTCAACCTGTCTCCTCTTCAGAGTACCGAAAATGAGGTACCATTTTTCTGCACCCCGGTTCCTATGTTTTTCGTGAATAGTCACTTAGTCCTGTTTCCATGTCCTGTGCAGGAAAACATAGGAACCGGGGTGCAGAAAAATGGCAGCAGGAGCTCTGGACTGATGAATGAAAATGTGCAATATTTGTCTGTAGCAGGAGGCCGTTTGTTGGTGAAGGCCTGGAGAGCGCTACAATAATGAGTGTTTGCAGGCAACTGTGAAGCATGGTGGAGGTTCCTTGCAAGTTTGGGGCTGCATTTCTGCCAATGGAGTTGGAGATTTGGTCAGGATCAATGATGTCCTCAATGCTGAGGAATACAGGCAGATACTTCTCCATCATGCCATACCATCGGGGAGACGTGTGATGGGCCCCAAATTTTTTTCTGCAGCAGGACAACCACCCCAAACATACAGCCAATGTCATTAAGAACTATCTCCAGTGTAAAGAAGAACAAGGAGTGCCACATCGTTGGTGTCAGTGGGAGGAATAGTGCCCCGTCATTGGGCTCAGTGGGAGGAATAGTACCCCATCGTTGATGTCAGTGGGAGGAATAGTGCCCCATTGTTGGTGTCAGTGAGAGGAGTTGTGCACTATCATTGGTATCAGTGGGAGAAATTGTGCCCCATTGTTGGTATCTTTAAAAAAAATAGTGCCCCTTCGTTGGTATCAGTGGGAGGAATAGTGCCCCATCGTTGATGTCAGTGGGAGGAATAGTACCACATTGTTGGTATCAGTGGGAGGAATAGTACCACATTGTTGGTATCAGTGGGAGGAATAGTGCCCCATCATTGGTGTCAGTGGGGTGGAATTATGCCCCATTGTTGGTATCAGTGGATGAATGGATGAAATAGTGCTCTAAGGGCCGGATTAAAACAAGCAAAGGGCCAGCCACATCTGGCCTCTGGGCTGCAGTTTGGAGACCCCTGATTACAGTACTTCTTCATACCTGCCTAAAACTTTTGCACAGTACTGTGCAAAAAAAAAAAAAAATATATATATACACATATACACGCCTTTAAATATATATATATATATATATATATACACACACACACCTTTTTTGGTAACATTTATTTGTGCTCGGTGAAAATTAAGTTTGTGTGCCCCACCCCCGCGAATGCACAGAGGAGCCGCCGAGCTTTTGGTCCCGAGTGGCCATTCAAATATTTATATCAGTGAATGGTCTAAAAAAGATATTTTATCTGCACCTCATTGTTTACTCTTTGAAAAGTGAATTTTCACTTTGTTTCACCTCAATCACTGTGATAAGTGAAGATTCACTTAAAAAGCGAACCTGCTCTCTATGCATTTTCTAAATCCGGGTCACTGCATCAAGTTAGAATAACTGTGTCCTCTAGGGGGCAGTAAAAGCAGATGTGAAATCTGTACATACATCTTACTGATCATGCTTACATTTTGCAAAAATAAATGGAAAAATGCACCTTTTTTTTTACTCCCTAACAAATCATTTTGTTTCCAGTAATAATTGTAATGGAAAGAGAAGGAGCCGAAAAAAAAAAAACAAGTGAAATATATTTATGTCTGACCCTTCGGAAAATGGACGCACTCATCATCGCCTCGCGGGGAAATAGCGGCGGCTAAGCACTTTAAGTGTCAGAATTCAATGAAGAATGCCGCTGCCCAGATGTTTCAATGCCGATATTATCCACATCTACCTTCTTGCAGAGACTATGGACTGCGCGGTAATACACAGAGATTAAAAGAAGGAAAAGAGAGAGGGCTGCGTATCTAATAGGAGGCAAAATTTTGATTTGCAGGCCAGTAAATTCTGCAGATAACATGGAAGACGACTTTAAAAGGACTTTCAAGTTGATTTAAAGCGCATCTGTCCCTGGCTGCTGGAGCAGTTACACTATGCAAAGCCTGCGCCCAGTGTGGGCGGATACATCTCCTTGTAGCTAGCCATCTGTGAAGGTTCTCATTTATCCAGGTCCTGGTATAGCTAGTGGTAGTTCTTCACATTCAGACTAAAGTCTAAAGCCTCGTACACACGATCGGATTTTCCGCAGACAAAACTTTGGACTTTTGTCCGAAGGGCGTGTGCCTGGATTTTGTCTTGCATACAAACGGTACACAATTGTCGGCCAACAAACACGAACGTAGTGACGTACTAGACGCACTACGAGCCGAAAAGGAGGAAGTTCAATTGTCAGGCGCCACCCTTTGGGCTCCTTTCTGCTAATTTCATGTTAGTAGAAGTTTGGTGAGTGTTGATTCATGCTTTTCAGTTCGCACTTTTCAGTTCCTTTCTGGACGGCCGTTCGTCAACAAGACATGTTCCGGAATCAGAGGAGATAACGTGTTATTTATTATTGGCCTTGGAGTTATTGCTTTGACCCAAGTCCAGTCCAGGAACAGGAGGAGGAGGAGTTCTTGGACCAAAAATTGGTTGCTTTTTTAATGGTGACCAATTATGCCATATGCCTTTGCTGCGGGAGCTCCAGGAGAATAATCCGGATGTTTTTCGGAATTATCTCCGGATGACGGACCCCTGCTTTCACTAACTCTTGGCATTGTTGACCCCCTATATTAAGAAGCAGGACACATGCATGAGGCTTTTATTTTATTTCTTGGTTGAATAATGATTTGATTTGTTATATTTTCTATATTTTTGGATGCATAGAATGCACTTTTTGGTTAAGTTCTATTGGCAGATAGCATGTCTAATTTTATTTGTTTTCTTTTTTTAATGCCCAATAAAAAAAATTGTGTAGAATAATACTTGGCTGTGTGTTTTACTTCAAATGACAGTTTGGGAGTCGGCAGTTACATTTAAAAAAATATAATGTAAAATTGACAAGGGACACCAACATAGTTGTATCTTTGATCTTTAAAACTACAGATAATGGTGTTGTGGTAACTTGCCCCAAAAAAAAAAAAAAAAAAGCATAATAATATTATTCTTGATATCACTAGAAAAAATAGCCTTTGAAAATTTGTTTGCAGTAACTCCATCAGTATCACCAGCAAAGCAGCTTCATTATTATCCCAATAAAGAAGAAGAGAATTGTGCGCTGCATTTCCAGCTTTCATAATTTGCTGTGTCACGAATGTTAATTCTTCATTATGAACGCTAGTTTACAAGACCGACCACTTCCGGCTCTTCCTTGCTTCCGAGCATGCGTGTTTGTACTTTGGATTTTTGTCCGACGGACTTGTGTACACACGCTCGGAAAATCCGACAACAGACATTTGTCTGCGGAAAATTTGAAAGCCTGCTATCCAACATTTGTCTGCGGAAAATCTGCCAACAATTGTCCGATGGAGCGTACAAACGGTCAGATTTTCCACCAACAGCCTGCCATCACACAATTCCCGTCGGGAAAATCCGATTGTGTGTACGGGGCTTTAGAGATCCTTTTATTCTGAAAACAGCTATAGCCTGAGTGGAAAAGCGCAGAATGTTGTAGAGAAGCAGTGGTCTCTCCGCAGAGGTCCGACACACACCCATGCCCTCCAATCAATGAAGTTTGTGCTTCTGGCTGTTTAGAGAGCTCTCGCTCTGACTCAGCAGAATGCGTGTGCACAGGGATCACTGCTTTCAGGCAGAGAGCATGGGTCCTTCTCTACAGCATATTGGCAGTGACAAGACCTTTCTATTCAGGCTGTCCCCTGCCAGCAAGCTAAAGAGAAGGACCCTTGCTCTCAGTGTAAAAAAAAAAAAAAGAGTTGTATAAAGCCTAATAGATCCTTTTCTGTTGAAAACAGCCACAGCCTAAGTGGAAAAGCCCATCCCCTGCCAGCATGCTGTAGAGAAGGACCCTTGCTCTCTGTGGAAAAGCAGAGATCTCTCTGCAGAGGACCGGCACACCCACTCCTGAGTCAGAGCTAGTGCTCTCCAATCAACAAAGCTAGTGCTTCCCACTCATAGGTGCCGGGACACACCCTAATCACCCCATAAACTACACTAAACCTTTCTCACAGAACTTTTTATTATCACATTTATTTTAAAGATCTAAAACAATGAAAAATAGTGATGACATGAGCTCTTGTGTGTCTACAATCCAGTTTTTGTTTATTAATTCTTTATGGTCCCTCTTTCCAATATCAGACAGTTGGGGGGGGGGGGGGGTGCTATGCCACTACATACTTCTCACTGACTGCATTTCCACCACATACAGCTCACTGACCTCCCTGCTATTATATACTGCTTACTGACCTCCCTTCCACTATATACTGCTTCCTGACCTCCCTTCCACTACATACAGCTCACTGACCTCCCTTCCACTACATACTGCTCACTGACCTCCCTTCCACTACATACAGCTCACTGACCTCCCTTCCATTATATACTGCTTACTGACCTCCCTTCCACTATATACTGCTCACTGACCTCCCTTCCACTATATGCTGCTCACTGACCTCCCTGCTACTACATACTGCTTCCTGACCTACCTTCCACTACATACTGCTCATCGACCTCCCTGCCACTACATACAGCTCACTGACCACCTTATCACTACATACTGCTCACTGACCTCCCTTCCACTACGTACTGCTCACTGACTTTCCTATCACTATATACAGCTCACTGACCTCCCTGCTACTACATACTGCTCACTGACCTCCCTTCCACTATGTACTGCTCACTGACTTTCCTATCACTTAATACAGCTCACTGACCTCCCTGCTACTACATACAGCTCACTGACCTCCCTGCCACTACATACTGCCCTATCCTGCACAAAAAGGGACACAAATAGATGCCAGCTAAGTGTAGTATATTGCTCGCTGACTGCCCTTATAGTACATACTGCCCTATTCTGTCACCACATTACACTATGTACTGCTCACTGACTGCCCTGCCACTACAAACTGCCCTATCCTGCCACTATGTACTGCTCACTGACCTCTCTTCCACTACATACTACATACTGCTCACTGACCTCACTGCTACTACATACTGCTCACTGACCTCACTGCCACTACATACTGCTCACTGACCTCCGTGCTACTACATATGGTTCACTGACTGCCCTTCCACTACATACTGCTCACCGACCTCCCTGCCACCACATATTGTGCACTGACTGCCCTGCTACGACATACTGCTCACTGACCTCCCTGCCACTACATACTGCCCTATCCTGCACAAAAAGGGACACAAGGGGACGCCAGCTAAGGGCAGTATATTACTCACTGACTGCCCTTATTGTACATACTGCCCTATCCTGCCACTCCATACTGCTCACTGACCGCCCTGTCACTACATGCTGCCACCACATACTTCTCACTGACAGCCTGCCACTATGTACTACTCACTGACTGCCCTGCCACTACATACTACCCTATCCTGCCACTATGTACTGCTCACTGACCTCCTTCCACTACATACTGCTCACTGACCTCCTTCCACTACATACTGCTCACTGATTTATATTTCATACAGGTACAAGGCAACTTTGCATCACAAGCTACTAACCACTGAACTCACATCTACATTCTATACTCATGTGCCCAGAGATTGTGCCTGATTTTAAAGGATGCCCCTTGACTGAAAAAAGGTTGAAAAACACTGTCCTAGACCAAGGGGCTGCACTCCAGTTTTCCTCATTTGCCTAGTGTCTCTTTCTCCTGTAGGTGGCAGTATAACCCTTGGTATATAATCCTTGGTATCTTCATGTGAAGCTGCATCCCTCAATGGATGGGAGATAAAAAAGTTTTTGTAAGAGATACAATTTATCTACCAAAAGAGTTTATAAGTCACTACATTTTCATTCAGATTCCTAATTATCGTATTGGTATCATTAGGTGGTGGAATAAAGGGTAAAAAAGCAATTGAAAAAACTTCAGAGGCTTCAATTTTTTTGCAAATTAATGAATTGTGTTTTGCATGCAAGGTTGTCTAAACCTTTTCATTCTAAACAGTTCCTCTTCCCCTTGTTCGGAGGTAGTAGGTATAATAACAGGAATGGTCAGGAGACCGGAGATGCAGCAGTCTCATTAATTCCAGCTAAGTGACTGACAGCTCGCCCATCCACCGCTCTCTGCAAAGGGCCGCAGCCTTGGAGCCGCGCAGTGCTGACCATGAAGGTAAATATATATCGAGGTCTTTTGTTCTGCTCACTCCGCAGACAATCGCTAACAATTCGTTTAATTCTCATTTACTAATGAGCACCTTGCAATCTCTCTCCATGTAATTAGCTGCTGTGCTGGAAGCTGGCTCCATCCCAAATCTGTTGTGACTGCCTGCTACTGGTCGATTCAACTCTTCTGTAATTAGTCTTAAAGGGAAATTGCACCAAAAAAATGAGGGCGTAATTACATATAACTAGTGGTTTATCCTATCTTCCAGAGAAAAACGAATATACGCGACGCAGTTATGTGACTCCAGCAAAGTGCCTGGATGCCAAAATAATAATTATTGGATTGATGGAAATAATAGTAAAAAAAGTTTTATAGAACAAAAAGAAATTGAAAAGTTTACTTTTGCTTAAAGAAGTTGTAAAGGCAGAAGGTGCATTCTTTGCATTAAGATAAAAAAACCTTCCGTGTGTAGCACCTCCTAATTACTTACCTGAGCCCCATCTCTCTACAGCGATGTCCACGAGTGTCTAAGCCATCCGGGACTCTCCTCCTGATTGGCTGAGACACAGCAGCGGGGCCAATTGGCTCCCACAACTGCAAAAATGGGGAAGCGATAAAATGAGTGAGCAAGAGTCAGCTGCACGCCCCGATGAAAGTACAGAAAATGGAAAGAATTCCCTAAGGGGTTTTGTGTTGCAGCAAAAAAGTCCAAAATGGTTATAAAATGTATTTATTACAAAAATGAATAAAATGACAGAAGCATAACTATCTGTTAAAACATGAGCTCTGTGATGGAGGTTGGCAAACATACATAATATGCATCTTGATGCAGCTGTACAGTGAACATTGAAACATAGCATGATATATGTAAAGGATCATACGGCGGGAAACGGCTGGGTATAAGAAAGACAAACAGACACTTAGGCCCCATTCACACTTATGCGACTTGTCGTGTAACTTTGGACCCCCAAGTCACATGACAAGTTGCACCCCTTGTTTCCCAATGAGTACCATTCATATCTGTGGGACTTAAAACTAGTTCTTGCACTTTGGTCCAACTTTCATGCGACTTGAGGGCCAACTTTCATGCAACAGAGTTCAATGTAAACCCTCAAAAGCTGCATGAAAGTAACACCAGCATGACATACATGCGACTTTGAAAAGCACAAACAATCATATAGTCTGCTTTTTGACCCCTGTCCCAACCCCTTCCTTCTCCAGAGAAGCCTCTCCCAAGCAAATTGTCCATTTATCTCTGTTCCTGGTGTCCCCTCTGCAAGGGAAATAAACTCTAAGCCTAGCCTAAGCCTAGCTACAACACTAACCTAACCCTAGCCATAACCCTAAATCTAACCCTAGCCATAGCCCTAAACCGAACCCTAACCCTAGCCATAACCCTAAATCTAACCCTAGCCATAACCCTAAACCGAACCCTAACCCTAGCCATAACCCTAAACCAAACCCTAACCCTAGCCATAGCCCTAACCTCAGCCTAGCCATAACCCTAGCCCTAAACCTAACCCTACCTATAACTCTAACACTTGCCCTAACCTTAATCCTAGCCTAAACCCTAACCCTAGCCTAACCCTAACACTTGCCATAACCCTAGCCGTCCCCTTTACAAAAACAAAACAAAAAATAAATAAATAAAATGAGCAGACTCGATGGACTAAGTCATTTTCTGCCCTTACTATTCTCTGTTTCTAAATATATTTTGAAAAATTTTTATTTTTATGTAGCGGTACCCCCGTAGGGGCTGCAGAGTAGTTCATAACAATTTGCCATTCACCCAGCTTCTGACCTCCCCATCACCAAGTATAACACACCAAACAGTCAATAGTTATTTTCTCTTGCGCTTTATTTACGGGGATGTTCTGGGTTATCTATGGGTAGATATGAGATGCTCCACCAGACCCCACTTTATGAGGGTATAATCCATAACTGTAGCCTCTTTTGGGTTACTCGGACTATCCACTTTGTAAATTCCCCTGTACAGTGCTCCCAAGTTGAACAGAAAGTACTACTCTGAATAGTTCCTCTGCTTCACTGATATGATTCCTTTGAAGTATTAATTATTTAAGGTCCAAGGCCTGCACCGCCTTCTTCGTGACCCGCATACTAACACCCTTCAGCAGTGGCGTAGCGTGGGTTGTCAGCGCCCGGGGATAGGCAAGTAATTTGCGCCCCCTAACCTGTGGATTTTTAGCACTCCCCGAGTCCTGTCCCTTCCCTTCCTACAATAGTACTAACCAACCTGATTCCTATACTGACCACTACACTCTACTGTCCACTACACTGACCACTATACTACACTGACCACTATACTTTCCACTACACTATACTGCCCACTACACTGACCGCTATACTGTCCACTACACTGTCCACTACACTATACTGTCCACTATACTGTCCACTACACTATACTGCCCACTACACTATACTGACCACTATACTGTCCACTACACTATACTGCCCACTACACTATACTGCCCACTACACTATACTGACCACTATACTGTCCACTACACTATACTGCCCACTACACTGACCGCTATACTGTCCACTACACTATACTATTCACTATACTGACCACTACACTGTCCACTATACTGACCACTATATTATCCACTATACTATACTGTCCACTACACTATATTGACCACTATACTGTCCACTACACTATACTGTCCACTATACTATACTGACCACTATACTGTCCACTACACTATACTGCCCACTACACTGACCGCTATACTGTCCACTACACTGCCCACTACACTATACTGTCCACTATACTGTCCACTACACTATACTGCCCACTACACTGCCCACTACACTATACTGACCACTATACTGTCCACTACACTATACTGCCCACTACACTATACTGCCCACTACACTATACTGACCACTATACTGCCCACTACACTGACCGCTATACTGTCCACTACACTATACTATTCACTATACTGACCACTACACTGTCCACTATACTGACCACTATATTGTCCACTATACTATACTGTCCACTACACTATATTGACCACTATACTGTCCACTACACTATACTGTCCACTATACTATACTGACCACTATACTGTCCACTACACTATACTGTCCACTACACTGACCACTATACTATACTGTCCACTATACTGCACTGACTACTTTACTGTCCACTACACTATTCTACCTACAGTATTTCTATACTGAACACTGCACTGCATGACTCTAGCTGCTCTTCTACTCACTCTCCCTGGTTGGCTGCTCCCTCTTCCCAGATTGCACCCCCCCCCCCCCCCCCCGGGCCAGCAACAAGACTCTCATCACGAGGGAGTCTCACCTTTTCTTCTTTGTTTTCCATCGGTCCAGAGGGGAGCAGGAGGAGGAGACAGCGGCGGCTCACAATCTTGAATTTTCGTGTCCCCCGCGCTCCATGTTCAGTCTCCGGCGCCTTGTGATTGGGTGTATGGGGTCATGTGCGGCGGCGGGGCTGGCCTGTTAACGATCGCGCTTGCTCCTGGAGTCCCGCCTCAACACATGACCCCATTTACCCAATCACAGGGTGCCGGAGACTGAACATGTGCAGAGGCGGGACTCCAGGATGTACCGTTATCATGGACAGGCCAGCCGCGCGGCCGCACATGACCCCATACGGCCAATCACAGGGCGCCGGAGACTGAACATGGCGGCCAGAGCATGGGGACACAGGGCAGTGAATTTAGGAGGAGGCAGCCAGCATTGCGCCCCCCCTAAATGTTGCTCCCGGGGCAACGGCCCCCTCCGCACCCCCCACGCTACACCACTTCCCTTCAGTCTTTGGAAGTTACTGTCTGTTATTTCTTGTACTGTGTCCCGTAGCCACACAGCACATTACTTCACTCGCTCCTGCACTTGCTTCTTTAAGTTTCACTGACCTGTTCTCCATAATCAACGCTCCGTGTTCTTTGGTCACAGACAGTCGATCCGCCAGTTCACTTCCTCCGCTTCGCTCCTACTTCCTTTTCACTTGCACGGTACATTCCCCGCATGGGAATGCCCGGCTCTTTCCCAGCGCTACATGCTGGCTTCTCTGTGCTTAAGGCCTCCACCCCAAACCTCCCTTGAAAGCATGCTCAAGGTTCTCCTCCTCCAGGGCCCCAGGCCCTCGGGCCTTCCTGGCCTCGCCCTCTCCCGAACTCCACACTCCACAACCTCACTCCGGAACATGTGACCCCAGCTTATATGAGAGACCTCCTCTCGACCAAGCAAATCAATGATTGGTCAGAACTCTCACATGAGCTCCCTGCCACTCAGATCTCAGTCCATCCTCTGCTTTCCAGAACAATCTCCAGTCTTAGCAGAGAAGGTATCCCTGAGCCCAAGTGTAGGTGGCCACACCCTCGGCTATCCTTACACTCCCACTCCTGAATCAAAACAACCAGGCCTAGGAAAGAACCACAGGCCTGGCCAAATTTACCTGCAGCTAAGTCCTACACTACCAAAATGCCACCATAGCACCTACCTAAAAGTAGAGGGCGCTAAATCTGTACAAATTTTAGATTTAGTGGTAATCTTATGTGTTGGGTTAGCTTGGGCTTAGGCAATGGTCGTGGAATATATAAATAGAAAATTATAATACATTTTCATAAATAATATATATTTTTTTTTTTACTTAATACCCCCTTTTTTTCCCAAGAGCTTTCATTCCTGTCCCTAAAAATACTGTGCCTAATTTTGGGCTACCACATGTGTAATTGAGCCCCAAAACACACTTTTTGAAGTCTGGTTCAGGTTCCCATTGACTTTAATTAGACTTCCAGTGCGGAAATTCAGAATTTCGGAGGTTCAGGAATTTTTGAAAAAACTGACCGACCGTTTCAGAAGTCCGCTCTTCTTTAGACGCGCCAATGTGCTAGCTACATATGTAGCTTCGCGTCAAATTCTTATCCATCCACTCAACAGGGTTAAAGAAAAAAATATATATATAGTAACAGCTTACAAAATTAACGACTCTTAAAGCAGATGGCTGGAGATCTGCAGATGGTAAACTGTACTAAGTTGCTTAAACAGAAAGTCGCACAGATTTGCTGGATTGATGTCAAGGACGGAGTACCATGGCACGCTGGATCGGCTCTCCTTGAAGGAATGACAGGGGGAAAAAATAATAAAGTGTTAACATAACAAGCTCTGTGAAAAATGTGGATAGTTTTCTCCAAGGAACAAAAATGTTTAATTAATAGAATGTTGTATTAATTGTTGGATGGTGTGTGGGGGGGGGGGGATTAATTAAGGTCTGCCGTTGGGTGTCAAGACATGACCTGGCAATGGAAGCTGTTATGTTTAACTGCAGGGATGGAGAGAACAGAACGGTGGGTTGGAGAGCTCATTAATATGCTTGGGGCTGGTGCTTAGAATCGGGATGGAAATAGAACAAAATAAACATTATAAGTAGACAAACATGTTCTCGCAGGTCATCACAAGGGCTCAGCTGATTTTCTGCAACACAGATTTTGTTGCGAAATTCCTAGTTGGTGAATTTTCTCGGTTTTGCTCATTGAGCAGTTTAGGTAAAATTTAGGTAAATTAATTTTTCGTCTTGGGATGTAATTAGAATAACTTTATTTGATTTAGTATTTTTATTTATTTTTTTCGCTTTAAATGTTTTTGGGTTTTTTTTCAACCTTCTCCTTTTATTTTATTTTATTGAAGGCCCATGGGAGGCCATTTTTTTGGTCCTGGTCCAGGATAGTTAAAAGGAGCTTCTATGTTCCTAAGGTGGTGGTCAACTTTCTAGATATTGGGGGCCTCAAGTGCAGTCTCAAGTCCCGACAAAGGGCCACACGCAATATTCAATAAAGGTAATCTTACAAAAAGTTGTCGGAAATTGGAGATATGAAACAGGAGATGACTCAAGACTATGGGAATGACACAAGAGATGGTCAGAGACATGCAAAAGGGGTTTGTTGGAGGTGGTGGATATGCTATAGGAGCTTGTCTGAGGACAAATTACATGAGACTGCTGGAGATCACTGGTCTCACCACCCCTTTCCAAATCAATACCTCCAAATTGGGGCTTTCTACAGTCCCCTTAAAAATAAATTGTGCGTGCTTTATTTGATATTTCTCTGAGTATGATACATGAAAAAATAAAAAAAAACAGACAGAAAAACCACAGGAAACCCTCTGCAAGAGCCCAGAGAGCCACACAATAAGTGGCAAAGGGCCACATGTGGCTTATGGGCCACATTTTGGGCACCAAGGCTTTAGGAGGTAGTTCATTACATCCATATAAGCTTACTGAAACCACCCTAATTTTTCTTTCAATTAAACAAAGAAAAGTAAGGGCAGAAAAAAAGACCAAGTGGTTCATCAAGTCTGCCACCAATTTCATATACAGTATATATATATATATATATATACACACTATATTACCAAAAGTATTGGGACACCTGCGTTTACATGCACATGAACTTTTATTGGCATCCCAGTCTTAGTCCGTAGGGTTCAATATTGAGTTGGCCCACCCTTTGCAGCTATAACAGCTTCAACTCTTCTGGGAAGGCCGTCCACAAGGTTTAGGAGTGTGTCTATGGGAATGTTTGACCATTCTTCCAGAAGCGCATTTGTGAGGACAGGCAATGTTGGATGATAAGTTCTGGCCCAGAATCTACGCTCTAATTCATCCCAAAGGTGTTCTATCAGGTTGAGGTCAGGACTATGGGATTATGGTGTGGGGTTGTTTTTTTTAGGGGTTGGACTTAGCCCCTTAGTTCCAGTGAAGGGAACTCTTAAGGTGTCAGTATAACAAGACATTTTGGACAATTTCATGCTCCTAACTTTGTCTGAACAGTTTGGGGATGGCCCCTTCCTTTTCCAACATGACTGCGCACCAGTGCACAAAGCAAGGTCCATAAAGACATAGATGAGAGGCAGGCGTCCCAATACTTTTGGTAAAATAGTGTAATATAGTTCTTCAAAAAGTTTCTGCACTTTTTTAACTCTATTAAATATAAAAAAAGTGTGGAAACATTTTGAAGACCCCTCGTATATAATATATATATATATATATATATATATATATATATATATATATATATATATATATATATATATATATATACTGTATATATATATATATATATATATATATATCTATATCAATTTTTTTAACCTTTTTTAACCTTCTTTTAACTTCCCCTTAGCTCTTATATAGTTTGCCAAAATTTCACTAAAATCTCCCAAATTTGCTGCATTTTTGAGGAAAATGTTTAAAAAAAATGTCTTTTGGGTTGGGTTAGCTTGGGCTTGGGAAAAGGTTGTGTAAAAATCCTTAACGCATTTATGAATATTCAGAAATATATTTTGTTTCACTGTGATTACCCTTTTTTTAAACAGCTTTTTGTATGTAAATGTTACTTCTGCCTCTAAAAAAATACTGCACCTAATTTATCCAGCTGGGAACGTATCAACATTTCACATACACGGTTGCCATAATGTGCAGCAATTAATGCGCCACATAAGCTTGAAACAAACGATATTTTCATCTCCCGTTTCTGGCATGTAATAAAAAACAAATTTTCTGTGAAAAGTCAAACATATGGGGTAAGGGTGTTCAGTCGAAAAAAAAAAAAGCCTACAACCGACGGCGCAGCTTTCAACTTCACGGGCAAGTCAGCGCGGTTTACCTCTTCTGAACTGCTGGTAGGAAGTTTGACAGATGTCTATTCATTAAGCTTGTCAATGTGGTGTACTTAACACGTATGAAAAATTCCAGATTATCTTTGTGTTAACTGTTTCCGTTTCCACAAAATGCTGCGTAATGAGCTTGGCCATAAAAAGAAAAAAAAAAAAAAAAGATACAATGTTTACAACAATTTTATTCCTGAGGGAACTTTGTACTTTACTCATCGATACATCAAGTGGAACAGACTTACTGAAGCAAACAAATATAGTTTATAGAGCGATAATGAGGCGATGGTTATTTTTTCCTTCTCATAGCATCTATAGCAGGGTTTTTCAACCAGGGTTCCATGGAAGTCTAGGGTTCCTCCAGAGGTTTCTAGGGGTTCCTTGAGCAATGAGAAATTTCTGCATCTCAGATAAGTTCCCACTGACACCATTGATCTTTTTGGCTATCTGTAAGGAGGTAATTCTTCCCAATGACCACAAGTGTTAGGAGCATTCCTCCCACTGACCATCACACTAATGTATCATGAGTTGTAGATCTAGAAACTTTTAGCAGGGGATCCCTGAGACCAGAAAGTTCTTTCAAGGGTTCCTCTGTGCTGAAAAGGTCAGGCCCATCCGTCAATAGCTCATAGCAGCTATGACTAAGCCCAGTTAAGTGTGAAACGCGTCAGCTCTTTTGTCCCATTTTTTGCTGTGGCTTGTATCTGTTGGACTTTTTACTAATAAAGGCTATATTCCGGAGTGCGGCTGTCCAGAACTTCCTTTTTGCCTCGGGAGGAATAGTGTCCCATCATTAGTGTCAGTGGTAGTAATGATGTCTCATCGTTGGTGTCAGTGGGAGGAATAGTGCCCCAAGGGATGTCTTTCATCTGCTGCATTGTTTCCTTGGCCATCCAATACGTCTACACTCCTCAATGTTACTAATTTCTTTGTGCTTCTTCAAAAGCACTAGAACAGCACATCATGAAATCCCAGTCTGCTTTGAAATCTTTGTCTGCGAGAGACCTTGCTGATGCAGTATGACTACCTTGTATCTTGTTGATGTGCTCAGTCTTGACCTGTGACCTGAAACGATCTTCCACAACCTCACTTTAGGAGCAGAGTTTGGCTGTTCCTCACCTAGTTTTAAAGTGGTTGTAAACCCTTTTTGGTGACTTTTACCTCTAGGTAAGCCTAGAATAAGGCTTACCTATAGGTAGTGGAAATATTTCCTAAACGTGCGCCGTTTAGGAGATGTTTCACTTGTAGTGCGCTGTGAGGAAACAGAACACCATGCCGTTACTTCCCCCAGCGTGTGCCGTGACTGACGCCTCCCGCGCGCATGCCAGGCCAGTCACAGAGCCGGAGTTCGTGGCCCCGGAAGGAAGCGGGGCGAATATGGACGCGGCCTGCTCAGGGGACAGAGCGGGCTTTGTTTGCAGATAAGTGTCACATAATGGGCTAGTATGCGATTTTCATTTGCAGGCCTTGCGGGGAGCAAAAGAGGAAGCAAAACCCATCCGGGTTTACTTCCTCTTTAAGCCTCCTACACAGCTGTTTCAGTTAATGACCGTGTTTCAACTTACATATGAAATTGATGATCATGAGCACCTGCTAATCATACACCTGACTCTAATCCTACAAAATCCCTGACTTTGTGCAAGTGTACAAAGTGTGCAAGTGTAAGAACTGATGCTGGTTTGAAGTCAAAGGGCGGTCACTTCAGATATTGATTTGATTTAGATTTTACTGGTGTTTGCTTACTTTGCATTTTGTAAACTAATAAAAATAAACAAATAATATATATATATATTTTTGAAAGCATTCTTACTTTACAGCATTTCTTCACATCTACCTAAACTTTTTCACAGTACTGTATAAAATTGGATTGTGACACCAACAAGCTTTAAAGTGCCAGATCCGAACAGAGCCAAGGATTGGGCTTTAACCTTTTGTTGGCCTGGATGGAACTCACATGGAACAATACTCAACATGGAGTTACATTTCTGCCAAGCCAATGAGTGAAAACAATCTCTTAAGTAGTTAAAGATGAAGTTTTATCTGCTGATATGTTGCCTTTCCTTTACCTCCTTCCAGTAGAAGAGAAAAAAAAGGGAAAGGAAGGGAAGGAAAGAGAAGGGGAAAAGAGGGAAAGGGAAATGAAAAGAGAAAAGAGGGAAAGGGAAATAAGGGAAGAGGGAAGGGGACACTGAAAGGTAAAAGAGGGAAATGAAAAGTAAAAGACGGGAAAGGGAAATGAAAAGGAAAACAAGGGAAAGGGAAATGGAAAGGGAAAAGAGGGAAAGGGAAAAAAGGAAAGGGAAAAGAAGGAAAGAGAAATGAAAAGAGGGAAAGGGAAAAGAGGGAAAGAGAAATGAAAAGAGGGAAAGGGAAAAAAGAGGGAAAGGGAAAGGGGAAATGAAAAGAGAAAAGAGGGAAAGGGAAACGAGGGAAAGGGAAATGAAAAGGGAACAGAGGGAAAGGAAAAAAAAGGAAAGGGAAAAGAAGGAAAGCGAAATGATAAAAGGGAGAAAGGGAAAAGAGGAAAAGGGAAAAGAGGAAAAGGGAAATAAAATGGGAAAAGAGGGAAAGGGAAATAAAATGGGAAAAGAGGCAAAGGGAAAAGAGGGAAAGGGAAAGGGAAAAGAGTAAAAGGGAAATGAAACAGGAAAAGAGTGAAAGGGGAAAGAGGGAAAGGGAAATGAAAAGGGCAATGAGGGAAAGGGAAATGGAAAATGAAAAGGGAAAAGAGGGAAAGTAAAATGGAAAGGGAAAATAGGGAAGGGGAAATGAAAAGGGAAAAGAGAGAAAGGGAAATGAAACAGGAAAAAAGGGAAAGGGAAATGAAAAGGGCAAAGATTGAAAGGGAAATGGAATAGAAAAGAAAGAAAAGAAAAGGAAACCATAGTACTTCAAAAGAATGAAGATTCAACAGCACACCTGCTAGGAAGAAAGGAAGGAAGATGTGATCTGATTGGCAATGATAACTCTATTGAGAACCTGTCCTACTGGCTCCAAATTGTTGCTTTATGACTGGGAACTGTCGGTGACAGAATGGTCACAAAGCTGGGGGGTGCAATTGAGCGTGCACCTAACACAACACAATGGCGCACATATGTGGCAGCGCAGAACACCGCACACCTCCGTGCTGGCAGGAAGGGGCTAAATAACTACAGGCTGTACAGAAGAAAAATTCTTGAAATCTGTAAAAAAGTTTCTGGCCCAGGAGGACACAGCGGACTGTTTTCCTGTAGAGAAGAGTTCTGTTTGCAGAGTAGAAGTCTATTATTTGTAACATATTGTTGGTTTTATCAAAAAGACGGCTTCCGCTCTCGCTGAAAAGCAAAGAATTGCCGCGATCTGCGGATGCGTACGGATGAAGTTCTAATAAATTGTGGAAGATTACGCAGCCAGCTGCTGATGAGAACTAATGAAATCTGCCAATTATTATTCCCAAGGCGGCATCCCAACACCAATTAGCGCGGACAACACATGCAACATTGCGGGGTCACACCGATTCACACCTCGATAACTAGCACAGAAATCATCAGGTTGTATATTTTATAAGCGGCAAGTAATTAGTCACTACATTAAAGAACCGCTGCCACGTCTGAGCTCGTTAAAGAGGATCGTTAATTGGGGATGTGGGGAGGAGAGGAGCACAGCTTAATAAGAATACATCCTCAGCTCCCTGGATAATCAGATAATGACATGAATAAATAGACTTAAATATACTTAATTAAGAAGAAAATTCTTAGTTTTCTAGATGACACGCTTAATTGTGGTATAAAAATAAACAATATAAATTGTAGGATAATATTGGAGGGACGTTCAAAATGGCGGATGTTTCATGCATCCATGTCCATGTGGATTATGAGCTATGGTATGCTTGTGGGTCCATTACAGTCAAATGGCAGTAAAGCTCAGAAGACCGATGCGTAAGTTGAACAGCTACAAGAATAAGAATATCGTGCTGCATTTATATACCCAGGAGTGTACAGATGTACAGATGGCACGGCATTCACACATTTGTAGAGAATAATCCCTGCAATATGTCTAATATGTTTATTGCCTCTGTTCATCAGCTCCATCTAGTGGCCATAATATGGTATTTTCCTGATTGTGTTATTTCAGGAAAACACTGCAGGATGACCACTAGATGGGGCTGAAAATAGGAAAATAAAGATATTACTTAATATTTACTGATTTATTGATATTAGACAGATATTAGCTCTATTATTAAAGGGAGACTTTAAGAGTTTTTTTTTTAATTTATTATTATTATTTTTTTTTTAACAGTTAAAACTTTATAAACTGTTCCTGTGAACAGAAAGCCTAGACAGCCACCTTCTCTACCGGAAGGAAGAAGTGTGTCTCTTTCCAGGGTCATTGAGCTGTGTGTGTAATCTGATATCCAGGTCTATACACAACACAGGCTACTCACAGCACAGAAGTAAACTGGTTTTCTGAAAACTTTCTGAAATGAGCACAAGAAAAGTGCAAATTAAAGGAAAGAAAGAAAGAAAGAAAGAAAGAAAGAAAGAAAGAAAGAAAGAAAGAAAGAAAGAAAGAAAAGAAAAGAAAAGAAAGAAAGAAAGAAAGAAAGAAAGAAAGAAAGAAAGAAAGAAAGAAAGAGAGAAAGAGAGAAAGAAAGAAAGAAAGAAAGAAAGAAAGAAAGAAAGAAAGAAAGAAAGGAACCATAGTTCCTTCAAGAGAATGGAGATTTTTTAGAAACAAGGGAGCAAGAATGGAGGAAAGAAGGAATAAAGAAAAAAGAGGGAAGGAAAGAACAAAGGAAGGCAAGTAGGAAGGGAAAAAAATAGTGAGGGAAGGAAGGATGGACACAGCCATAGCTCTTCAAGAGAGTGAAGCTTTAACCCTCCTTCTGGGAAGAAAAAAAGAAGGAAGGAAGGAAGGAAGGAAGGAAGGAAGGAAGGAAGGACGAAAAGAAGGAAGGCAGGAGGACAGGTTGGAGAAAAGAAAGAAAGATAAGAAGCAGAGGAAGAATGAATTAAAGAATTAAGCAGGGAAAGAATGAAGGAAAGAAGTTCAAAAAAAGGAAGGAGGAGGACAAGTTAGGAAAGAAACATGTAAAGAAGGTAAAAAGGAAGGAAAGAAGGAAGGAAAAAAATGAAGAATGGAGAAAAAGATGAAAGGTTGGAAAAAGTTAGAAAAGAGGAAGAAAGATAAGAAGCAGAGGAAGAAAGAATGATGGAATTAGAAAGGGAAAGACAGACGTAAAAGAAGCAGGGAAGAACAGAAGAAGGGAAAAAGAGAAGGAAGGAAGGACACAGCCATAGCTCTTCAAGAAGGTAAAGATTTACCACACCTGCAAAGAAGGAAGGAAGGGAATAAGAACGAAAGGAAGGGAGGAAGGAAGGACAGGTTGGGAAAAAGGAAGGGAGATAAGAAGCCGAGAAAGAAGGAATGAAGGAATTAAGCAGGGAAAGAATGAAAGAAAGAAGTTCAAATGAAGGAAGGAGGAAAACAAGTAGGGAAAGAGGGATGGAAAGAAGGAAAAAAAGAAATAAAAGAAGGAAGGAAAAAAAGGATGAAGAGAAAGAAGAAAGAAGAAAAAAAATAAAAGGAAGGAAGGAAGGAAGGAAGGAAGGAAGGAAGGAAGGAAGGAAGGAAGGAAGGAAGGAAGGAAGGAAGGAAGGAAGGGACGGACACAGCAATAGCTCTTCAAAGGAGTGAAGATTTACCACACCTTCTGGAAAGAAGGAAGGAACTACAGGTTGTGGAAAAGGAAGGTAGATAAGAATCAAAGAAAGAAGGAATAAAGCAATTAAGCAGGGAAAGAATGATGGAAAGAAGTTCAAAGAAGGGAAGGGTGAAAACAAGAAAGGACAGAAGGATGGAAAGAAGAAAAAAAGAAAGGAAGAAACGAAGGATGGAGAGAAAAAAGAACGATTGGAAAAAGGAAGAGAAAAGTAAGGAAGACATGAAGTAGGGGAAGAAAGAATGATGGGATTAGGAAGGGAAAGACAGAAGGAAAGAAGCAGGGAAGAATAGAAAAAAGGAAAAAAAATAAAAAGGAAGGATGGACACAGCCATAGCTCTTCAAGGGAGTAAAGATTTAACACACCTTCTGAAAAGAGGGAAGGAAGGGAGAGCGAAAGGAAGGAAGGAATGAAAGAAGGGAGAACAGAAGAAAGGAAGGAAGGAAGGATGAAAAGAAGGAAGGGAGAACAAAAGAAAGAAAGGAAGTAAGGAGGACAGGCTGGAGAAAAGGAAGGGAGATAAGAAGCAGAGGAAAAAAGAATGAAGGAAAGAAGTTCAAAGAAAGGAAGGAGGGGAACAAGTAAGGAAAGAAGAATGGGAAGAAGGAAAAAGGAAGGAAGAAATGGAGGATTAAAAGAAAGAAGAAAAGTTGGAAAAAGGAAGAAAAAAGGAAGATAAGAAGTAGAGGTAGAAAGAATGATGGAATTAAGAAGGGAAAGACAGAAGGAAAAAAGCAGGTAAGAACAGAAGAAGGGAAAAAAAATAAGGAAGGAAGGAAGGAAGGAAGGAAGGAAGGAAGGAAGGAAGGAAGGAAGGAAGGAAGGACACAGCCATAACTCTTGTAGAGTGAAGATTTAATAGAGCTCAGAAGGGTTTTGCACACCTCCAGTGTATAGAGACAGAAGGGAATTGAAGATATATGTTGGTTACAATCTCTTTAATTGTGTTCCTGTGTATCTCAGGCGGAGTTCCCCCACAGTAGCAGATGTGAGGAGCAGCGGACGGTCCCGCAGGGCCTGTATAGCCGGGGATCTAGCTTGTACTGGCAAATCATACATCACTGTCTGCATCTACCCGCCAGATTCCATGCCGGCTAGACTTTCATGTTACACCAAACTGCTTATGTGCAAAATTGCTTGTCCTTCCCACATAGATGAATAATGGGCTGCTAGTCCCGGGCCTGTGGACTGTATGAGAACACAGTCCTAGTGACACCGTCATAGCCGGGGGTCAGGAAAATGGCCATTTATTGCAAATCAGTATGGTGGCCGTTCAAAGTTTGCTGGTTCTAAATCTGCCGCAGTCTTTATTTTTGTCCGCTCCTCCGTTCAGAGGAGATAATAGAAAAGATAACATGTGAATCCCCAACATAATATTTCTATTCCTTTGTGTGAAAGTTCGCAGTCCTCAGATAGAGGATTATGTCACACCAGGGAAGAAAAGTGAATCCCAAAGCTCACGTGTTCGGTTCAATGAGCCAACAAACGCTACTTGCTTAAAATCACAACTCCAGCCAAACCTTTTTTTTTAAAGACTTACAATTTCTGCCAGGTTTTTTTTTTTTCCCTCTGTTAACACACTAAGGAGATGTTGTTGTTTTATAAATTCTGTGTCCCCAGGACAGGAAGTGAGAAGAAATCTCCCCAAAAGTAACACATATTAAGGGGAAACTGCACGATATGCAGTGCCTTGAAAAAGTATTCATGGGGGCGTGGCCAAGATGGCGGACTGAGCGGACGTGTGCTCTGAGCTCTCCCGGAGTGTGATCCTAAAAAACTATCCGTACTGTCCTGCTGCACCGCTTAAAGGTACTCTGAGCCTGTTGGATGTCTTCCAGAATCCCCAGCTACAAGAAGAGGGGTAAGAAGTTAAAGTTTCCTCCTAACATCCCAGAAGAGGATGGATCAACCCCCTGCTCTGCGGGATCTCCTGCGCGCCATAGCAATATGGCGTCACAGACGGACCACGAGGAGGATCCTATTCTGACCCCTCCAGGACTGACGGAGCTTATGGCGGCTATTACCTCCTGCCAGTCTGCTGTAACTTCGTGTCAATCGACCTTGGCCTCAAAAATAGAAGAGGTCCAGCTAAACGTGGGAATAGTTCGGCAGGACTTGGACAAAATCCGGTCCAGGGTCTCGGAGGCTGAAAGGAGAATAGGAGAGGAGGAGGATAACATCGCGGACCATGATACCTCCATCCGCGCCCTTCAAACGAAGGTACGGGCCCTGGAATACCGTGCGGAAGACGCCGAGAACCGGAGCAGGAGAACAACCTCAGGATCGTGGGTCTTCCGGAGGGGGTTGAAGGCCGAGCCCCAGCCCAGTTTGCAGAGGAGTTGCTGCGCTCCATGCTCCCGGCTGCTCAGCTTTCCCCTTATTTTGTGGTGGAGAGGGCCCACCGAGTACCGCCCCGGCCGGGGCCTGAGGGATCCCCCCCTCGCACTTTTATCCTACGTCTATTAAACTTTCGTGACAGGGATGAACTGCTTAGAGCCTCACGAGTTGCAGGGGAACTGCCTTACAGAAATGTTAAACTCCTGCTATTCCCGGACTACACCATGGAAACGCAACGCCAACGCCACTCCTTCGAAGAGGCCTGAAATATAGCATCTTGTTCCCTGCAAAAATGCGAGTGGTGGACGGTGAAACGGTTAGATTTTTTACTAACCCCAAAGATGCATCCGCCTGGCTGGAGACTCTCTCCCCGTAAGTCTAACAATCTTATTGCATATTGAGGGCATGTTGTGCAGAATTATCTGCTTTATATATCTAGGAACAGATAAACATACAAGTCTCCTCATGTGTACTGTGGGTGCATCTCAGCCCCCTTTTTCACATCTCTTCCTTTATGGATTAAGCCATACTTAGGGACTGTTCCTAGAGGACTGTTGCCAGAGGGAAGGATTGTTTGGCCCTGCAGAGCAGGCCCTAACCGGTGCTAAAAGACACATGCCCCTCCTATAACTTTTCCTATACATGCTCCTCTTAGAGGTTCCTGGAGGACAGTTTTACTCTGGAAGTTTGTTTTCTTTACTTTTTCATTTTTTTTGCAACGAAAAAGAAGAAGGTGCCCCTGCTTAGTCAGGTGATGGACAGAACATTTTATTCTCTCCTACTATCACTCCACCAGCTCTGTGATACGAACTGTTACACATACATCTAGTTCCCATACTTAATGATGGTATGGTGAGGACCCGTTCCGGCTACACAACCTCAACTTAAGTTACCAGTTCTAAAGGGAGATTTTTGGGACTTATGTGCTCCTCAATGTTTTGGGGGGTGCGGGGTGGGGGGCGGGGGATGGGACTGTTCAGGGATGGTTACGGTTGGTTGTTTATGCTAACCCTTTTTTATTTTCAGGTTCAAGTTGGTCTACCAGGTCATATATTTGTCCTCATTTTTAGGTATAATGTATGCAGTAAGCTTTTGCAGTGTGATGTGATGCGTGTCCCCGATGTAGCCGGATGTGGGGAATTTTTTTCCCCCCCGAGCGACTGGGGGCGGGTATCCTCATCTGGACAGGGCCCTTTCAATATAGTAGAGTTGCTGCCATGGCTGGGTGGTTAATGGTATCATGGAATGTACGAGGCCTAAACTCTGCTGTGAAGCAATCCTTGGTGCTCAATTACTTGCGCAAACTCCGCCCACAGGTGTGTATCCTGCAGAAGACGCATCTTGTGGGTTCCCGCATTCTTAGTTTAAAACGGGCATGGATTGGCACACATTACCACGCGACATATTCCAACTATGCCAGGGGGGTCAGTGTGCTAGTCCACAAGTCCCTGCATTTTCAACTATTGGATATTCGTCTAGACCCAGGAGGCAGGTATGTTTTACTACACTCCCTGATTGAAGAGATCCCTGTTGTTATTGTGGGGATCTACCTGCCTCCTCCGGCGGACGTAGGGCTACTTCATGACCTGATGCAACAGGCCACATTGTACAATGTAGAAGATGTCCTGTTTTTAGGTGACTTTAATTTGACTCCAAATAGGGAGTTGGATAGGATGCAGGCGGTGGGCCCTCAGCAGTAGGGCCTTTCCCGCTGGGCATCCGCCTTTCATATGACGGACGCATGGCGCCATTTCCATCCCACTGATAGAGAATTCACCTGCCTCTCCACTACACACCGGACCATGTCTCGAATTGATTTAGCATATGCCTCCCCCAGTCTTCTGAGGAGGTTGATCTCGGTGGAGATTCTCTCCCGTGGAATCTCGGACCATGCTCCGGTGTCTGTGAACATCAAGCTCTCTACGGCAGTGGGTGTGAGGATATGGAGGTTATCCAAGTACTGGATTATGGAGCCGGAGATCCAAGAGGAGATACCGGAGGCATTGTGCGGTTTTTGGATTAACAACGCGGGCTCTACTGGACCCTTGGTACAGTGGGATGCGTTCAAGGCCTGGCTTAGGGGAGAATATATGACCCGTATATCTGTGAAAAAGAGGGCATCTGTGCAGTCTCTGAGGGTACTGGAGGAACAGGCTAGGCTAAGGGAGGCGGAGTATGTCCGAACTCCTGACCAAGCACATTATGTGCATTGGCAAGATGTCCTCAGAGAGTTGTCTCTTTGCAGGGTTGAGCTCACTAAGAAGTCAATGCTAGATAGTGCCCAGAGGGTATTTGAGTTTGGGGACAAAAACGGTAGGTTGTTGGCATGGCTCGCAAGGGGTCAGCATACTGCTACTCATATTGGCAGATTAAAAGATCTGGATGGCTGCCTATTGACGGAGCCGGCGGATATTAGTGCAAGATTCCTAGGCTTCTATAAAACCCTTTACTCTTCTAGAACTGATTATGACCATTCTCAGCTGCTCGCATATCTCGACCGAGTCTCCCTCCCTTCTCTAGAGTCAGGAAAGCGGGAAGAAATGGAGAAGGATATTTCACTGGAGGAGGTGCAGGAGGCCCTGGGATCCATGCAGCAGGGGAAGGCCCCGGGACCAGATGGGATACCCATTGAATTTTATGCTGTATATCAGGAGCTCCTTGCACCTAGATTTACCTCATTGTTGCAGCAATCTTCCACTCTGAACGCCCTGCCTGAATCTTTCTCGGAAGCGGTGGTGGTGTTGGTGCCCAAACCCGGTAAAGACCCTGAAGAATGTGCCTCCTATCGACTTATCTCCCTTATTAACGCAGACGCCAAATTACTGGCAAAAATTTTGGCCAGGAGACTTGGAAAGGTGATAGAGGACCTTGTTCATGTGGACCAAACTGGGTTCATGCCGGGGAAGGGCACCGATATCAACATACGTCGTTTGTTCCTGAACTTGGCTGCCACCCATGATAACAAAGGAACACGGGTCATAGCCTCTCTGGACGCGGAGAAGGCTTTTGATTCCGTGGAATGGGAATATTTATGGGAAGTGCTGAGGAGATTTGGGGTGGGTCCCAAGTTTCTTCACTGGTTGGGCCTGCTGTATAGGGCCCCCAGAGCAAGGATTAGGGTAAACGGCTCCCTTTCTGATAGTTTTCTCCTCCGGAGGGGGACCAGGCAGGGGTGCCCCTTGTCCCCCACCTTGTTTGCCTTGGCCTTAGAGCCTCTGGCAACTCTGGTGCGTGAATCTAGCCGCATTGTGGGACTGCGGGTTGGCCCTCTGGAGGAGAAGATATCCCTGTATGTCGATGATGCACTACTCTACTTACAGGATGCAGACACTTCATTACAAGCGGCGCTAGAAATATTTGACGAATTCGGACGGTTTTCGGGAGTTCGCATTAATTGGTCGAAATCAATACTTTTCCCTTTAGATGATAAGGCCAAAGATCTAGCGAATCAACCTGCACTGAGGTGGGCGGAGGTATTTACATACCTGGGAATAAAGATATCACGAGATTTTAGGGCATTTCAACGCCTCAATCTACAGCCTATCGTCACGTGTCTCAAGGATCACTGCTCTAGGTGGACTAATCTTCCCCTTAATTTGCTAGGGCGTATAAATATATTGAAAATGATTTATCTCCCTAAACTAAATTATATCTTCCGTAATTGCCCCACATGGATACCCCAGAAGTTTTTCAAAGAGATAGATGTCTGCATTGGAGCCTTCCTATGGCGGGGATCCTCCCCTCGTATAGCCAAATCAACTCTCCAGCTTCCCGTCAGATGTGGGGGTTTGGCCTTACCTAACCTATTAGTGTACTATTGGGCAGCTGTGCTGGTCACGGTTAGATGGTGGTTTGAACAGTCTAGGGCCAACGCGGCGGTTTGTTTGGAAGCGGCTATGGTGGGCTCCCTTAAAGAACTCGGGAACTTGGTATATCGTGGGGCCTCCTCCAGTCCTGCCCTCGCCGATCCCACTCGAACCACTCTGCGTGTATGGGGGGTGGCTAGGAAGCGGTATTTGGTTCCAAATAGGTGGTCTCCTTATTGCCCACTATGGGGAAATCCTAATCTCCCGCATTTTAGGACTGTTCCTGATCCTCAAGTGTGGGCCCGGTATGGAATCAAGGTTCTAAAGGATATTGTCTCATCTGGGATCCTAGTTTCCTTCCAAGATTTGGTAGTGAGATGTGGTCTCCCAGAGGGCATGCTGTTCCGCTACTATCAGCTGCGTCATGCCTTCCGGGCGCAGTTCCCGACACCACCCGACCTGTTGACGGATGGGGTTGAGGAACTATTGGCGCAGGAGTCCCTGGTTAAGCCCCTATCGTCGTTATACTTGACATTACTTAGCACAGATTCCAAAAAAATGGATGTACTGTGGGACAAATGGAAGGCAGATATCCCATCCTTGGATAGAGAGACTTGGGAAGAATGCTTTGAAAATTCCTCGCAGCTAGTGATATCCTCTAGGGACAAACTAACACAAACAAAATTCCTGCATAGGATTTACTTTACGCCTCAGAGGCTGCACAGAATTTACCCGCTGAAACCCCCGAACTGCCCAAGATGTCAGTCTTTGGAAAGTGACTATATGCACATGTTCTGGCTATGCCCGAAGCTCAACCGTTACTGGGCTGATATCTTCGAGTTTATTAGTGTACGTCTCCAGCTGGAGCTCCCCCTGTCGGCTGAACTGGCCCTACTGGGCATACAGGACGATGACCAAAGGCCTCGATATACTAAACTTTTACTATCATTGCTACTTTTTTATGCAAAAAAAGAGATCCTCCTTAGATGGACGTCTCCTGCACCACCTACTATAAGGTCATGGGAAAACTCAATCAATGCTATTTTGCCAATGTATAAACTTACATACATAAGTAGAGGTTGTCCTCGCAAATTTGAGAAGGTCTGGCAGCCATGGACCGACCCCCTGTGATATTGCTATATATTATCCTCTTCTGTAGTCCCCACCCTATAGGTTTATGCTGCACTATATTAGACTGAGCTGTATCTATTGATGCTCCCCTCCCTCTGCCCCCCCCCCCTCCCCCCCCCCCATTGCATACTGCATATGTACTGCTCTTGTTCCATCGATGTGTTCACTGCAATGCTTGCGTGCCTTATAATGTACTGCAACTTGATTTTTTCCAATAAAGACCAACCTTGTTGTTAAAAAAAAAAAAAAAGTATTCATACCCCTTGACATTTTCCACATTTTGTCATGTTACAACCAAAAACCTAAATATATTTTATTGGGATATAGGTGTACGTTTATAAAACCGAGAAGTTTTTTCTCAGTTCAGTTCTCGGCAGTTCTCAGAGGAAAATTATCTCCTCTGCAGCCGGTTTATGAAGCTGAGAACTCCAGTTCTCATAGGGAGAACAGAGAATTGTTTCCTCTGAAAACGGCCGAGATCAGTGTAAAAGTGGGTGGGCTGCCTGGAATCTCGTGAGATATTATGAAATTACGGCGCAGCCGAGTTCGAAGAGTGAAACTAAAGTTTAAAAGAGCATGTAATTACATGTTTTCAGACATGTGATAACTAAGTAAATATATATATATTCATGTGTTTGTATATATATATATATATATGTGTGTGCGTATGTATGTGTGTGTATATATGTATATATATATATATATATATATATATATATATATATATATATATATATATATATATATATATATATATACACACACACACACACACACACTTGTATATAGTATATATTTATTCATTTTTAACCCACTGGTGCTGATATTAGTAAGAGAGAAGCCTTCTTCCTCTTATCGCACCAGCTTCTCTCCCAGATTCTTCACCTCTGAGCTGGTGAATCTGGAAGGGAGATATTTCAGTGTAACGGATGTGAGATTGTCAGATCTCACTTTTATAAATTGCCCGTTTGTGACAGAACGGTCATGTCCTGTGATGAGAAGCGGAGAACATGTTCCCTGCTCCTTATCTCAGCTATATAAATCGGTACTCCCCAGAGATCAGCCTTGATCCTAAGGATCACGGCTGATCTCCGTTTTATAAACGGACACCTTTATGTGATAGACCAACACAAAGTGGCACATAACTGTGAAGTGGAAGGAAAATGATAAATGGTTTTCAAAATGTTTTACAAATAAATATGTGAAAATGTTAAAAAAAAACATTTATCATTTTCCTTCCACTTCACAATTATGTGCCACTTTGTGTTGGTCTATCACATAAAATCCCAACAAAATACATTTATGTTTTTGTTTGTAACCTGACAAAATGTGGAAAAATGTCAAGGGGTATGAATAATTTTTCAAGGCACTGTATGCTGGTGTGTGCCGGCCCACCCACTGTTGAAACCAGTTACCACTCTCCTTGTGGCAACTATGGCTACCAACTCTTCATAGGGTTTACTATTCTTCAGTTTGTGAATGAGAAGGGAGCCTTTGTAGAGTGTCCTTCCTGTTCATTCACTCTACAGTGTAGCTGAGGCTGCAGAAAAAGGATTGGGGACTTGTGTCCTCTTCACCATCCCACTATAATGCCCCGTACACACGGTCGGACTTTGTTCGGACGTTCCGACAACAAAATCCTAGGATTTTTTCCGACGGATGTTGGCTCAAACTTGTCTTGCATACACACGGTCACACAAAGTTGTCGGAAAATCCGATCGTTCTGAACGCGGTGACGTAAAACACGTACGTCGGGACTATAAACGGGGCAGTGGCCAATAGCTTTCATCTCTTTATTTATTCTGAGCATGCGTGGCACTTTGTGCGTCGGACTTGTGTACACACGATTGGAATTTCCGACAACAGATTTTGTTGTCGGAAAATTTTATCTCCTGCTCTCCAACTTTGTGTGTTGGAAAATCCGATGGAAAATGTCCGATGGAGCCCACACACGGTCGGAATTTCCGACAACACGCTCCGATCGGACATTTTCCATCGGAAAATCCGACCGTGTGTACGGGGCATAACTCCACCCAGGGTGCCCCTCTACTAGCAGTAGTTTTCAACCCAAGCATCTCCTAAGCCAAATCTCACTCTGAAAGTATGGGGGCATCTAATGGCCAACAAGGGGGACTACAATAGGGCCAAATAAGTTCCATACCCTACATTTCTAACAGTCTTGCAAATAAAAGGAAACTTCCAGTAATGAGGCTCTAACAGAAAAGTCTGTCATTAATAAAACTGCCAGTAAAAATTTCAGGGTGAACGCAATTCCAGCACCCCCAGCACTGAATGTATGTAATGGCAAGGGGTGCTAGGGTGTTATAAAGGGTCTGGTGATGCTGGCTGCTGGGGGATCTATTGTTGCTGGAGGGGATCTAGTTTTGTGTGGTGGCCTGCTGTTGCTGGTGGGAGATCTATTGTTGCTGGGGGGGTCACTGGTTGCTGGAAGGGATCTACTGTTGAGGAAGGTCTATTGTTCCTGCCTGCTGGAGAGTCAAATTATGCTGGCTGCTGGGGGATGTGTTCTTGTTGCCCGGGGTCATTTGTTGCTGGGGTGATATTTTGTTGCAGGGGTCCTATGTTGCTGGGGGGTCTATTGGTGCTGGGGGAAACTATTGTTGCTGGGGGAAACTATTGGGAGGATATATTGCTGCTGGCTGCAGGGGATCTATTTTACAGCTTTTTTTGTTATCATTACCAAATTCCATACAAATTGCTTAGCATGACATAATGATACTTGGCTCTGTATTCTCTAAATGAGGCAGTACTGGGAGGTGGGTAGGGGGTGGAACCAAGAGACTGGTACTCGGAAGTGGGTAGGGGGCGGAGACAAAAAGTGACTCAGAAGGGTGGAGTTCCAGCACCTGAGAAAAAAAAGCCCTGACAACATGTACAACCAAAGGTCTGGTAGGCACCACTGCAGCCCTCCTGTACGGGGCCCAGGCCCCATCTGTTCAACGGGGGGGGGGGGGGGGGGGGGGGGGCCGGGTAGCTTTATGGTGCAGCAAGTTCCACAAAAATTCCACAAAAAGTTCCAAAAAACTCCACAAAAATTCCAAAAATTCCAAAATTTCTACTGTAAGTGGAAAAGAGGGTCAACAATGCCCATTTGCAGCCATAGGTCCCTGGAACTTCAAACTCGGTAGTTAAGGGTTCCTAGATGCCCCCTAGCTGCAGCCAAAATTTGGGGTCTCTGGACCCAAAGGGTCCCGAAATGACATTGCTGCAGATGGACACAGTTGACTGACTTTGGGGCCCTGTATTTCGGGGCCACTTGGTGCTAGGAACCCCAAATTTGGTATACAAACCATATCCAACATATCCAATGTATCCAATGGTATACAACATATCCAAAGCTGGGGTTCCTATCACCAAGTGGCCCCGAGATACGGGGCCCCAAAGTCGGTTCGGAAAATGTCAAGCACTTTTCTGCAGCAGAGAATTACATTTTTCGAACCGATTTTGGGGCCCTGTATCTCAGGGCCACTTGGTGCTAGAAACCCCAGCTTGGATATGTTGTAGTGCTAGTTCCACTGGGTTTGCACACCAAATTTGGGGTTCCTAGCACCAAGTGGCCCCTGAGATGCGGGGCCCCAAAATTGATTCGGAAAGTGTCATTCTCTGCTGCAGAAAAGTGCTTGACTCGAGTATTAGCCGAGGGGTGCAATTTCAGCACAAAAAAAATGTGCTGGAAAAACTCGGCTTATACTCAAGTATATAGGGTACCTACCTTTCCTGAATGAACACAGTGGGCAATCGGTACCAATCACTCCTGTGTTCATTCAAAACTAAAGCATAGTAAACTATGTTTAAACTCTAGTTTGTGAATGAAGAGGGAGCCTCTATAGATAGAACTTCCTGTTCATTCATTTTGCAGTACAGCTGGGGCTGCAGAGGAAGGAATGGGATCTGTGTCCTCAATATTTCTTTGTCTCAAAAGTGAGACATCAGGAGTCAGTTTAGACCCCTAATATTTCACCAATGCACCCCCCCCCCCTACAGGGCTAATAAATAAAATGTAAAAAATAATGAAAAAAACATAATTAAGGGCTCATGTACACAGGAACTCTGGACGCATGAATGAGTGGTCTGTTTGTGCGGCTGGAGCCATGTTCAAGGCCATACACCTGCACACCCACCCAGGGTGGGGGCCCCCGTCAAGCAGGCTGTATGGGGCTCTGTGATTTCTAACAGGAGCCTGACGGTAGAGTTATGGGTACAACTACACAAGAACAATACAATGGTCTGCAGACAGTCAAATGGAATCCCAGGTGAGTCTCAGTTGCAAGTCTACCACCGTACAAGATCTGCCTTTCCCACCAGTAAGACAATTGCTCATACATGAGTCCCTCTGAATATAATTGATCTCTGGATATTGCTTATCTGCTATGTAGAACATGTGTATTCTGGGAATATTAAACAGTTGGAAAGTGACAGCGTGTGATCCATGTCTACTTACACCAGTCTTCTCATCAAAGATTTTTATCCCTCCAAAGGAAACCGTTAGAAAGACTTTCAGTTTGTGTTCGCCTTTTGAACGCGCTCCTGCGGCAATACCCTGTGGAGAAGAGAAGAGGAAACTTGGGGTTACTGGGTCACCCTATTATTCCTCCTCACCCCTTTGAACTAATGAAGATCAGTTAGAGACTGGTAAGAGCAATGTTTAAAAAGCGCACCTCCACCTCTGGGCAAGTTTTCACTGTTAAATGCGGCATAAATACTTTGCAATTTTCACAAACATCGTTGTTTTGCATAGCTTTGTCCTCCATCCTCTAACACTTCTCTCTTTTTGACTTAAAAAAATGCTTTCAGTTTTCAGAATACCTTTTTTTTTAAATAAACTGCTGACAGTACAAAAGTGTATTTAAACCTAAATCTGCACCCTTGTGTTGCACTTGGCCATCAAGGGTGCAGCCAGGGGTCAAGACGTTTTTGGGCCAGCTTTGGGATAGTTCTTCTGGCATATCCTCCTGGCAGTTCTTCATCTGGGCACTACTTCCTAGTTCTCTCTTTGAAGCCCCCCGCTGTGTCTTCCTGCACTCCAGGTTTCTCTCTGATGTCCATCTATGCTCTCCAATGTGCAGGCCACCAGGATGGACTTTGCTGAACACACCAATACCAATTGGTTAAGCTTCCTTTTTAAGAGTAATTTGCTCAACTTCAGTGATTTCTGGAGTTTTGGAGCTCCTACAGTATCTCACAAAAGTGAGTACGCCCCTCACGTTTTTGTAAATATTTTATTCTATCTTTTCATGTGACAACACTGAAGAAATGACACTTTGCTACAATGTACAGTAGAGAGTGTACAGCTTGTATAAGCCTTTTCCCCTTCTCTGTGTCATGTGACTCGTTAGTGTTATAAGGTCTCAGATGTGAATGGGGAGCAGGTGTGTTAAATTTGGTGTTATCACTCTCACTCTCTCATACTGGTCACTGGAAGTTCTATATGGCTCCTCATGGCAAAGAACTTTCCAAGGATCTGAAAAAAAGAATTGTTGCTCTACATAAAGATGGCCTAGGCTATAAGAAGATTGCCAAATACCCTGAAACTGAGCTGCAGCACGGTGGCCAAGACCATACAGCGGTTTAACAGGACAGGTTCCACTCAGAACAGGCCTCGCCATGGTCCACCAAAGAAGTTGAGTGCACGTGCTCAGCATCATATCCAGAGGTTGTTTTTGGGAAATAGACGTATGAGTGCTGCCAGCATTGCTGTAGAGGTTGAAGAGGTGGGGGGTCAGCCTGTCAGTGCTCAGACCATACCCCACACACTGCATCAAATTGGTCTGCATGGCTGTCATCCCAGAAGGAAGCCTCTTCTAAAGATGATGCACAAGAAAACCTGCAAACAGTTTGCTTAAGACAAGCAGACTAAGGACATGGATTACTGGAACCATGTCCTGTGGTCTGATGAGACCAAGATAAACTTATTTGGTTCAGATGGTGTCAAGCGTGTGTGGGGGCAACCAGGCGAAGAGTACAAAGACAAGTGAGTCTTGCCTACAGTCAAGCATGGTGGTGGGAGTGTCATGGTCTGGGGCTGCATGAGTGCTGCCGGCACTGGGGAGATACAGATCATTGAGGGAACCATGAATGCCAACATGTACACTGACATACTGAAACAGAGCATGATCCCCTCCCTTCAGAGACTGGGCCGCAGGGCAGTATTCCAGCATGATATTGACCCCAAACTCACCTCCAAGATGACCACTGCCTTGTTAAAGAAGCTGAGGGTAAAGGCGATGGACTGGCCAAGCATGTCTCCAGACCTAAACCCGATTGAGCATCTGTGGGGCATTCTCAAATGGAAGGTGGAGGAGCACAAGGTCTCTAACATCCACCAGCTGCGTGATGTTGTCATGGAGGAGGGGAAGAGGACTCCAGTGGCAACCTGTGAAGCTCTGGTGAGCTCCATGCCCAAGAGGGTTAAGGCAGTGCTGGAAAATAATGGTGGCCACACAAAATATTGACACTTTGGGCCCAATTTGGACATTTTCACTTAGGGGTGTACTCACTTTTGTTGTCAGCGGTTTAGACATTAATGGCTATGTGTTGAGTTATTTTGAGGGGACAGCAAATTTACACTGTTATACAAGCTGTATACTCACTACTTTACATTGTAGCAAATTGTCATTTCTTCAATGTTGTCACATGAAAATATATACTAAAAATATATACAAAAATGTGAGGGGTGTACTCACTTTTGTGAGATACTGTAGGTGTTACTCTTTGCCACTAACCTCCCTTGAACTCTACTTGCCTTAGATTTGATTTGATTCCTGATTATTTGTTTGCTTCACACTCTTATTTATATGCTCAGCTTTGGCCTCCCTTGGCAGCATAGAAACCGTCAATATGGAGACTCTGGAGACCATGCAACTAAAACACGTGTTCTCTAAACTTTCTAAACAAAGTGCCAGAAGACTCACCTCAAGGCTTTAGGGGGGCCATTGGGAGTAGAAAATGCCTCCGGGTCTGTGGAAGTAAACAATGTCTGAGGCTTGGCTGCCAGTGGCAGTATCAAAATTACATTGCGCCTGTGGACAGTAAGAGGAGTAATAGTGCCCCATTATTAGTAGTGGTGTTATGAATATTGCTAAGTATTGGTATCAGTAGGGGGAATAGTGCCCCATCTGTGTCATTGTGAGGAATAGTGTCTTATCCCTGGTGTCAGTGGAGGGAACATTGTCCCATTGTTGGTGTCAGGGGGAGGAATATTGACCTATCATTGGTGTCAGAGGAAGGATTGGTGCCCCCGTCATCAGTGTCAGTGGGAGGAATAGTGACCCATTGCTGGTATCAGGGGGAGGAATAGTGATCCATTTTTGGGTGTTAGTTGGAGAAATAGGGACCTAATATTGGTGCCAGTGGAAGGAAGAGTGCACTATTGTTGGTGCCAGCGGAAGGAGTAGTGGAACCATAGTAGTGCAACGGAGTAGTGAAACCGTGTCAGTAGAAGGAATAGTGCCCCACCCATGTCATTGTGAGGAATAGGACCCCATCATTGGTGTCAGTGCAAGGTATAATGCCCCATCATTGATGTTCACGAAAGCAATAATTTCCCATTGTTTTGTCAATGGAAAGAATGGTTCACCATCATTGGTGTCAGTGACAATAGTGCCCCATTGTGGGTGTTGGTAGAAGGAATAGTGTCCCATTGTGGGTGCCAGTGGAAGGAAGAGTGCCCCATCGTGGGTGTTGTTAGATGGAATAGTGTCCCATTGTGGGTGTTGGTAGAAGGAATAGTGTCCCATTGTGGGTGCTAGTGGAAGGAATGGTGCCCCATTGAGGGTGTTGGTAGAAGGTATAGTGTACAGTTGTGGATGCCAGTGGAAGGAATAGTGCCCCATTGAGGGTGTTGGTGAAAGGAATAATGTCCCATTAAGGGGGTGGGTGTAAGGAATAGTGCTCCATCATGAGTGTCAGTGGAAGGAATAGTACCCCATCTTTGTCATCATGAGAAATAGTTCCCCATTGTTGGTGTCAATGGAAGAAATAATGCCCCATCATTGATGTCAGTGGAAGGAATAAAGCCCCATTGTTTTTGTCAATGGAAGGAATGGTTTTCCATCGTTGGTGTCAGTGGAAGGAATGGTGCCTCATTATTAGTGGCAGTAGAAGGAATAGTGCTCCATCGTTGGTGCCAGTGGAAGGAATAGTGTCCCATTGTGGGTGTCAGTGGAAGGAATAGGTTTTCATCATTGCTGTCAGTGGGAGGAATATTTCCTTGTATCAGTGGTAGAAATAGTGCCCCAAGGGATAGATAAAGGTAAGCAAAGGGCTGTGGGTCACAGTTTGGAGACCACCAAGCCTAACCCTTCTAGACAAATCCTATTTTGACTGTCAGCGTGCATTGAGATCAACATTGGAAACATTGGGCGGTATATGTCCACCACAATGTTGATTCGTGGCAAAACCCCTGGGGACCACCAACATTTTCTCGTGGAACATCAATGGTCCAGGGACCACTGGCTGGAGAGCGCTGCTCTAAAGAATCTATGCAAACTGAACTCATCCTTAGTGAGGCAAGCTGTGCTGGGACTCTGTGGAGTACACTTTTAGTGAGGAGTCCAGAGTGAGCGGTGTTGGGACGCTGAGCTGGGAGCTGCCGGATCCATTCATCCATCTTGGAGGTCTGGAGACACAAAGAGGATATGGCCAGGCATATGCGTTAGATGATCTCTTATAATCTAGATATCATCGGGAGTTGGTAAGAGGCCAATGACATTTTCATTTGGATTGTTATACTTTATTATCACTGGGAACGGTGGATAGCACAATCCAGTTGGTGGAATACCAATGGAATCATTTTTGATACACATGGACACTTGTTTATTGAACTCTTTATTTATCACCAGTTGATACATTGTGTTTGTTATACATTTTTGATAAGAGTTTTCTTTGTTTTTAAGACAGCGCAACATTTTATATTTTCACGTTTTTTTTTCCATTATCTCCTTGTATCCAAGGAGTGGTAAAAGTGCAGCAGTCTATACTTATAATTAGCGCAAGATTTTCACACATATTTCTATAAATTAATATATATTTACTTGTTGTTTATAATATCAGGTCTCTGCTGCTATTGGGTGAAAAATATGATCTGCTACAGAACTCTCTAGTACCCAAGAAGAGGGGAGAGAGGACAGAGTGCCAAGACCGGACTTGAATGCCTTCTGGGCTTCTACTTGTAACTTTGAGGATGAATTGCTCCACAGTGGTTGTGACTGCAGAGGTCAATGATTGCTTGCTTTTTTTTAGATTATCTACTGCTTGATAGGAATTAGTTGATATTTAAAGGGTCCTAATCTGGATAAAGATCTGCTTTAATCGGCAAAATGACTTTTTGGAAAGGTGGGATTTTAGCTGCCAGTGTCAGTTGTTGGAGGACGCATGGCTGTGTGATGGTACACCCGTGTCAGGAGTATTAAAGGATGTCTCGGCACCTTTAGACACATAATGTATAAATATAATGTATATATATATATGCAGGTTATAAAACTAGGTCTCCACTGTCATTGGGTGACAACTGCCTTCTGCTACAGCACACTTTAGTGCACAAGAAGAAGGGAGAGAACAGAGTGCCGAGACCAGATCTGAACAATTTCTGTGCTTCTACTGTGAACTCTGAGGATGAATTGCTCCACAGTGGTTGTAACTACAGCAGTTAATGGGTGTAGGTATTGAAATTCTTACATAATTACATTGGTCGAGCTTGGACCAATGAAAGTATGTATGTGCCACACCTGTGGGATCCCAGTAAAAGCTGGAAAACACTATATTAGGCACCACTACTACACCACTACTACACCACTACTACAGTGATTGCTGCTAGCTTCTGGGTCTTGTGCCAAGCAGCTGCCTTGCTGCTGAATGAACCCAGTTTGGGGAGGGAGTTGAGTGCCAAGAACAGACTTGAACGACTTCTGGGCTCCTACTGTAAGGATCCTACTTTGAGGATGAATTGCTCCACAGTGGTTGTGACTGCAGAGATCAATAAGGGGCTTGTTCTAAAGATTATCTACTGCTTGTTAGGAATTAGTAGATATTTAAATGTTCCTAATCTGGCTACAGATCTGCTTTAATAATAGAAGAAAATTTGCAAAACGACTTTTTGGAAAGGTGGTATTACACTGTCAGTGTGGAGATAGGGTTGCCACCTGTCCAGAATTCACCCGGACAGTCCGGGTTTTGAGTCATGTGTTCGAGTTTCAGGCGGACTGAAACCCTGACACATTCAGACCGGGCTGTGGCTCCCCAAAGTAACCAAGATAGTCACACAAAAATCTGTTCACATTCGAGAACTTCAGGCAGCTGTCTGGGGGCAGGTTCGGCATCACTGGGGGTCAGGGCGATGATATCAGCAAGAGCAATTTGGCCACACCAAATGTTTGCTGCGTACCGCATTACTGCTCTCATTGGGGGCACCCAAAGGTGTCCCAGGCCGATAAAATGTTTGGCTTGAAGAAAAGGTGGCAACCCTAAGTGAAGATTGCAATGGCTGTGTGATAGTACACCTGTGTCTGAAGTATTAAAGGGTGCCTGTGTACCTTTGGATACATAATGTATAAACAAATATGTATTTAATCGTTGTTTATAATATCAGGACTCTGCTGCGATTGGGTGACAAATGAGTTCTGCTACAGTACGCTTTACTACAGACGAAAAGGGGAGAGAGCAGAGCGCCACTACCGGACTTGAACAACTTCTGTGCTTCTGCTGTGAACTTTGAGGATTATTTGCTCCACAGTGGTTATAACTGCAGAGGTCAATGGGGTTTTGTTTTAAAGATGATCTACTGCTTCTTAGGAATTAGTAAATACTTAATTGTCAGTAATCTGACCACAGTTTTTGTTTAACCATAGAAAAAATTGGCAAAATGACTTTTTGGAAAGGTGGTATTCAACTGCCAGCGTCTGTTGCTGGAGATCGCATGGCTGTCAGATTGGAACACCTGTGTCCAGAGTATTATTAAGTACCTTCAGACAAATAAAAAATCTCTCTCTCTCTCTCTCTCTCTCTGTATGTATATATATATATATATATATATATATATATATATATATATATATATAATAATTTTATATATATATATATATATATATATATATATATATATATATATATATATATATATATATATATACACACACATTATATTACCAAACGTATTGGGCCACCTGTCTTTACACACACATGAACTTTAATGGCATCCCGGTCTTAGTCCTAAACTCGCTCATCCATGTCTTTATGGACCTTGCTTTGTGCACTGGTGCGCAGTCATGTTGGAACAGGAAGGGGCCATCTCCAAACTGTTCCCACAAAGTTGAGAGCATAAAATTGTCCAAAATGTCTTGGTATTCTGACACCTTAAGACTTCCCTTCACTGCAACTAAGGGGCCAAACCCAACCCCTGAAGAACAACCCCCACACCATAATCCCCTCTCCACCAAATGATTTGGATCAGTGCACAAAGCAAGGTCCATAAAGACATGGATGAGTGAGTTTGGGGTGGAGGAACTTGACTGACTGACCTCAACCCGATAGAACACCTTTGGGATGAATTAGAGCGGAGACTGCGAGCCAGGCCTTCTCGTCCTACATCAGTGCCTGACCTCACTAATGCCCTTCTAGAAGAATGGTCAAACATTCCCATAGACACCCTCCTAAACCTTGTGGACGGCCTTCCCAGAAGAGTTGAAGCTGTTATAGCTGCAAAGGGTGGGCCAACCCAATATTGAACCCTACAGACTAATGCCGCGTACACACGATCGGAATTTCCGACAACAAATGCTCGATGGGACCTTGCTTTTGGAAATTCCGACCGTGTATAGGCTCCATCGGACATTTTTTGTCGGAATTTCCGACGACAAATATTTGAGGGCTGGTTCTCAAATTTCCCGACAACAAAATCCGTTGTCGGAAATTCCGATCGTGTGTACACAATCCCGACGCACAAAATTCCATGCATGCTCGGAAATCAAGCAGAAGAGCCGCACTGGCTATCGAACTTCATTTTTCTCGGCTCGTCGTACGTGTTGTACGTCACCGCGTTCTTGACGTTCGGAATTTCCGACAACATTTGTGTGACCGTGTGTATGCAAGACAAGTTTGAGGCAACATACGTCTGAAAAAATCCCATGGATTTTGTTGTCGGAATGTCCGATCGTGTGTACAGGGCATAACTAATGCCCCGTACACACGGTCGGATTTTCCGATGGAAAATGTCCGATCGGAGCGTGTTGTCGGAAATTCCGACCGTGTGTGGGCTCCATCGGACATTTTCCATCGGATTTTCCGACACACAAAGTTGGAGAGCAGGAGATAAAATTTTCCGACAACAAAATCCGTTTCCGCAAATTCCGATCGTGTGTACACAAATCTGACGGACAAAGTGCCACGCATGCTCAGAATAAATAAAGAGACGAAAGCTATTGGCCACTGCCCCGTTTATAGTCCCGACGTACGTGTTTTACGTCACCGCGTTCAGAACGATCGGATTTTCCGACAACTTTGTGCGACCGTGTGTATGCAAGACAAGTCTGAGCCAACATCCGTCGGAAAAAATCCTAGGATTTTGTTGTCGGAATGTCCGAACAAAGTCCGACCGTGTGTACGCCCTATAAGACTGGGATGCCGTTAAAGTTCATGTGCGTGTAAAGGCCAGCGTCCCAATACTTTTGGTGATATAGCGTGTATCTGCTCGCAGTTTATAATATCAGTTTTCCGCTGCGATTGGGCGACAACTGCGTTCTGCTACAGAGCCCTTTAGTGCAAGTCTAAATCACGTTACATCTCCCCGTTCTCTTTCTCCTTCCAGGGACCTATATGATACCTCTGAACCGGTAAATGCCAAAATTGGCTTCCTCTGCCTCGGGAGCTTTTTTTTTCTTTCCATCCTCCTGGTGGAAGCACTAACGGCACGGAAAGAGCCCTAATGTCTTGTGCAGCCTTTCGATAAGAGAGTGGGAATTATTAAAATTGAACAGAAAGGGCCGTGTCACACTGTTAAACATAAAAGCTGTTATGCTTACTTACAAGACAAGAACATTAATCTAGCAGACCGCCTGGGCCTCGTCACCGTTTACTGGAGCTCAGATAAACCTCACACACTCCTTCTATAAAAAAAAGGCATCAAACATCTTTGCGGACGCAGGGAATTTTTACCCCCCCCCCCCCCCCCCCTCGAAAAAAAAAAAAAGACGGACGGTGTTTTTTTTTTTATTTTGCCAGCGGGTGACCGACACAAGTTGGTAAAGTGCAAACAGACAGATTAAAACTCATTTATACTGCAGAGATTTCCCAGAGATGGCGAAAAAAAGGCGAAAAAAAAAAAAAGGAGCCAATCAAGGAAATCGTTTGCGGAAAAGGAAAAAAAAAAATAAAAAAAAAATCCTTATGCAGAAAACAGGATGAAATATTTAGACTGCAACTATCAGCAAATATGCAATCTGTGCAGAGCGTGAAGGATAAGACGGAGAGAGCGGTGGAAGAGGGCCGATGATAAATTTGCAGACAGATTTGTGCTTACTATTTGAAAACGGGCAGCAAATATTGGGTTTAAAGCTGAACGCCGGGCAAACAGAAAAAAAAAAATTACACCGATGAAATGCGTACGAGGGAGTTGCTTTACCGGCCAAAGGATTTGTGTTACTGTCCATCCGTTTGACAGGCAGCGAGGATCTGTTCTGTTGCCTCTTCACCGCCTGTGTTAACCACCTAAGGACCGAGCCTCTTTTTGAGATTTGTTGTTTACAAGTTAAAAACAGTTTTGTTTGCTATAAAATTACTTAGAACCCCCAAACATTATACATTTTGTTTCTAACACCCTAGAGAATAAAATGGCGGTCGTTGCAATACTTTCTGTCACACTGTATTTGCGCAGCGGTCTTACAAGCGCACTTTTTTTTGAAAAAATACACTTTTTTTTTAATTAAAAAATAAAACAACAGTAAAGTTAGCCCAATTTTTTTTTATTTATATTGTGAAAGATAATGTTACGCAGAGTAAATTGATACCCAACATGTCACGCTTCAAAATTGCGTCCGCTCGTGGAATGGCGACATAGGCGACGTTTAAAAAATTCTACAGGTTGCATGTTTTGAGTTACAGAGGAGGTCTAGGGCCAGAATTATTGCTCTCGCTCTACTGATCATGGCGATACCTCACATGTGTGGTTTGAACACCGTTTTCATATGCGGGCGCTACTCACGTATGCGTTCGCTTCTGCGCGCGAGCTCGGCGGGATGGGACGCGTTTAAAAAACATTTTTTTTTTTCTTATTTATTTTACCTTTTATTTTTTATTTTTTACACTGTTTTTTAAATAAAAAAATGGTGTCATTTTTTTTCCTATTACAAGGAATGTAAACATCCCTTGTAATAGAAAAAAAGCATGACAGGACCTCTTAAATATGAGATGTGGGGTCAAAAAGACTTCAGATCTCATATTTACACTTAAATGCAATAAAAAAAAAAAAATTGTCATTTAAAAAAATTATTTAAAAAAAAAAAAGGCTCTTTAAGAGCTGTGGGTGGAAGTGACATTTTGACGTCGCTTCTGCCCTGCAATGTTATGGGGATGGGTGACCATCTTCCCCTCACTTGTCTCCATGCCCAGCAAGGGTGAAGATCCGATCACCTATGCCGCTGCCAACGGCTCTGGTAAGCGGCGGAGGGCACCGGAGCGTGGCGGGGGGGGCACGCTGCCGCCGCCGATAAAAGTGACCGATAAAAGAGACCACTCTTATCGGAAAGCGGACGGCCCACTTAAGAAGAGGATACCGGGGTTATGGCAGCTAGCTCCTGCCATAACAACGATATCCCCCTTCAAACTTATGACGTATATCGGCGGGCGGCAGTCTGGAAGTGGTTAACCAAAAAAACCTGAGTGTCATCAATCCCAGGAGTCAATGGACATCCCCCGCTGCTAGCAATGCGTTATTTCGCAACTTTCACAACCATTTTTGATTGGGGGATTCAGTCTTTTGTTTGTAGTGGTACTCGGCGGTAGCGAAGTAATCGGCAGCGACTGGCGGTGGCAGCAACAGGAGCAACATCGCAAAGCAGAGGAGCTTTTTTTGCACTACATGAGAAAACTGAGATGGGGCACTGCACATGCGCGAGATCGGGAGGTGCGTGCTGGGTAGCTAGCTGCACTTAATCCCGGAAGAGAGCTCCAGCGGACATCAGGTGTCCACAATCAGGATGGCTGCTTGCTTTATCAGGAGTTCCAAGTAGGGTTGGCAGTCCGCCTGAAACCCAGACACATGATTCAAAACCCAGACTGTCAGGGTGAATCCCGGACAGATGGCAACCCTAGTTCCAAGTAAATCCTAAGACATGTACAAAGGCGGAAACTCTATAATATACAGCACATGCCGATTTTTAATGTACAAGTGGTGACTGTCACAGGGGTATTAAAAAAAAAAGGAAACAGCCAGAACTCAGGTTTGAGGCCCTGGCTCCCAGGCTTGGCGCACATTTCGTGTGTGGGTAGTGTAGGGTCAGGTCACCCATCTGACAGGGACAGTGATTAGCAGCAGAGAGGTTCCAAATGAATAGAGAAAGGATAGGGACATGCCATCCTTCCTGGACACCTCCCCGGTTGGGCACAGACCGGCCAAGCTGAATTCTGCCCCTCTAGACAGATGCTGTTGGCACACCTGAGACCTGCTCTGCTACACACCGCTGTTCCATTCTGTGGGACGAGCGCCTTCCCGCCATGGCCTGCTGGGTGCAAGCCACTGTCCTAGGGCATGGGTCGCCAAACTGTCTAAGCAAAGGGCCAGTTTACTGTTCTACAGGCTTTAGAGGGGGTGGGACTGTGGCCAGTGGGAGTAAAAATTGCCCCAGCCTTAGTGCCCCATCATCAGTGGCGGTTGGTGGTATACTTGTGGGAGGGCGCCAATCTGTCCACTGACACCCCCCATCCCCCCCCCGCTGGTTAGTTGGCACCCCTCCCCCCCGGTCAAGACCCGCTTCCTGATTGGCCAGGAGGAGAATCAGTATGACAATAGCGAATATTCATTCGCTATTTTCACAGAACTAGGTGGGCTCAAGTCGCAGTGCTCTGCGCCCTGAGCCCACCATTTTTGGAAGCCCATTAGAGCTTCAGGCTCTAATCACAAGCTCAACAAAAACCCCAAAAAAACCACAATTGGAATCCAGTGCCCTGCATGTAGATTAGGAGGCCAGACGCATGAATCGGGGGACAGTGCACCTGATGGAGCGGCCACCACTGCACATCATGGTTTTAATGGGAGGAATAAGACCCTATTATTGGTATCAATGGGAAGAAAAGTGACTCATTGATGGTGTTAGTAGGGGAATGGCACCCCATTATTGGTGTCAATTGATGGAACAGTGCCCCAAGGGCCAGATAAGGGCAAGCAAATGGCCACATTTGCCCCCCCCCCCCCCCCCGGGCCACAGTCTAGGACCACTGTCCTAGAGCATGTGGAGAAGGGGCAGCCACCTCCTCCCACTGCACCCAGGGCAGCTTCCGCCCCTGCCCACCCCTTGTTCTTGCCCTGGCCCTTTTGCCAATGTCATTAGCAAAATTATTCCACTTGTCATAAACAGGAATTAAAAACTGAGCGAGGCCTCACCTTGAGTTTCATCATCGAGTCTTGACATAACTTGTCCCCTCTCGCGGCAGAAACCTCGTCGATTCCGATGAGTTTGGCTTTGTACCTGACGCCGTCCCCTTTAAACCTCTTTATCAATGTGGCTTCGCTGCGTTCTTGACCTAAAAGGACACAAAAAAAGAAAAAACATTCAACAAAACACAAACCAACGCGGAGAGGGATCTTCCACCCCTCCAAGAAAGAGCAGCACGACGATGAAATGTGCAGACAATATTTCTCAGCTCCTTCTCGCTCAGGGCCAGACGCCGAGAACAAAGGTAAAGCGTGAGGTTCAGGAGAAAACAGCTTGTGAATTACCCGAAATAAAACCGTGGTGCCATCTGCCACCGAGCAGAGAGTCTACAACACACATCACCCAATGTTTTTAATTATTTGCATCTTTTTGTTTAAAAAGTTTTGAGTTTGAGTTTCTTTCTCCATCATGAGAATCCTGCTTATTGGTATCATATGACTATCGCACTATGGTGGGACCACAAGGCTTGGCATGATCTAATGTCCTGGAATTTGAAGTTCGCTGGCGCTTGGGCACTTTTGCAAGTTTATTTTTGGTTTTATATTTTACATTATCCGGCCCTTTCCATGTATGTTCTTACTAACATAAGTCTCTAAAAGGTTCCAGTGCTAATGCTACATCTTTCCTAAGTGATGTCACCAATCTTTATAAAGTTGACAGGCTGCATTCTCAGAGATGTCACCGGTCTCTAGTGAATGGATAGGCTGCATTCTCAGTGATGTCACCGGTCTCTAGTGAATGGATAGGCTGCATTCTCAGTGATGTCACCGGTCTCTAGTGAATGGATAGGCTGCATTCTCAGAGATGTCACCAGTCTCTAGTGAATGGATAGGCTGCATTCTCAGTGATGTCACCGGTCTCTAGTGAATGGATAGGCTGCATTCTCAGTGATGTCACTGGTCTCTGGTGAATGGATAGGCTGCATTCTCAGTGATGTCACTGGTCTCTGGTGAATGGATAGGCTGCATTCTCAGTGATGTCATCGGTCTCTAGTGAATGGATAGGCTGTATTCTCAGTGATATCACTGGTCTCTAGTGAATGGATAGGCTGCATTCTCAGCGATGTCACCGGTCTCTAGTGAATGGATAGGCTGCATTCTCAGTGATGTCACCGGTCTCTAGTGAATGGATAGGCTGCATTCTCAGTGATGTCACCGGTCTCTAGTGAATGGATAGGCTGTATTCTCAGTGATGTCATTGCTCTCTAGTGAATGGATAGGCTGCATTCTCAGTGATGTCACCGGTCTCTAGTGAACCAAAAATAATGGTATCATGTGATGTGATGGCATGAAATGAAAATCTGTGGCCTCTATAAGATTGCTTTTATGTATGAATTCCCATCTCTTATAGTTTGTTTGGCTATCAAATTGCAAATGGAACAAACTGGAAAATGGTCAGCTTTATATACACCAACATTACCCACTACAATATGGACAGATTTTCTATTTTTGTGTGTGTATATTAATTATATTTAGAAATTCTGAGGAGACAATGTATTCATTTTGCATGCCAGCATCCCAGATTGCTCTTTACATGTTGCTCGGTTTGCACTGTAACATATGGGCAAAGAAAAATAGAAGAGGTCTGGCAATGAAAAAAATTGCACATCTATATCTTGGTAAAAAGAAAACAACAACATAGCAAATGTACTCAAAAAACAAAAAACTAATAAAATAAAATGCACACTGTGCATTGGTGTTCATAGAGATGCCGACTGACCCAGGTGCTGAAGGTCCAGATGGTCGGATCATGCTTTCATGGTAGACCGCTCTTCTGTATTTCCAGATATAGCTACTCATAAAGGGTGGCTGAATTGTATCTAAAACCCTCAGCTCATCAACTCCCACAGGAGAGCTCAGAACTGTAACTTTAATCAAGAGTACTGAGGCGGACTGCTAGAAACGGTGATGCTATAAACTCAGAAGTGAATAGGAATTTATAGCAAAAAATCTCCTAAAAATCAGTAATCCCATATAACGGAATAGCCATTCCGACCACATAAACCAGACGTTTCAAAAAACTTTATTGCACAGTAGTGGAACCATACAACCCGTCAGCTCCTTCTTGATGTGATTCACCCCATTCAGGGGCTTATTTGTATATTTGTGATTCTACAATTAAGCCCTTTCGGCAGGGGAAAAGCATCAGAATGAAGTAGAACTCCATTTAGGGAGTTAGCAAAGATAATTTTCAGATAAGACCGCAGACCCCAGAAGATCCCAGACGCTACACAGCTCTCAACTGATGGAGAAAACCTTGAACATCCCCAGGTTTAATATAATCTCTATTTTGTAAGAGCTACTTCCTAAACAGAACCCAACATCGTCTTTTATTTTCAAATGCTGGCAACCCTACTACTGCCCACAGCAGATCCCAACATTCATTTCCTAGCTTACACTGGCAGAATGAAGAAAAAAGGATGTGACCCTATGCTATGGACAACCAACATATCTTCCATTATGACTATGGTTTGCTTTAAGGTCACAGTGAGGGAAAGCTGGCAGGCCGCTGTTATGTTGATGTTCCAGCGGCCCAAAATCTTGATATCGGTTTAGATTCTGATCTCTTGCCGTGGCCAACTGGACATACTACTAATATAAACTTTTGAGCGAGCTTGAGGGCTACTCTATTTGGAAAGATTCCAATGCTAATCCAATCCAATGCTAATCTACTTTATTAGCTAAAAAAAGTTATAGTTCAACTATCAAAGGCTAACATGGTACATATACATTAGTGAAACTGAGAGATTTTATTTCTTCAAAAATTTGGTCAAATTTCCACGTTATTTTGAAAACGCCAAGGGAAAGGGTTAAGTGGCTATAAGTGCGCAATAGGCTTTAAATGTCTTCTGAGGGTTACAAAAGCTCCTTTCAACCATCCTGGTCCTATTCTTTTGCAAGAAATATAGCGAAACTGAAAGATTGTTTACCCTCAAAATTTGTGGCTAAAGGGTGCAGTTGGTTTTACATGGCTCCTGTGGGTTATAAAAGCTCTTTTCAACTATCCTGGACTTGTTCTTTTGGCAAAAAAAATAATCAGAGAGATTTTTTTCCCCCCAACAAAATTTTGGTACAATTTCACCATTATTTTGAAAGGCAATGGGGAAGGTTTAGGTAGCTATTGGGTGCAATGGACTTATAGGCTTAATATGGCACCTGTGGGTTACAAAACCTCCTTTCAACTATATTGGCTCTGATCTTTGGCAACAAAAAAAAAAAAGGAAAACTTAGAGTTTTTTCTCCACAAAATGTTGGTACAATTTCACCATTATTTTGATATGCAATGGGGAAGGTTTAGGTGGCTAGAAGGATGCAATAGGCTTTAAATGGCTCCTGAGGCTTACAAAAGCTCCTTTCAACTATTCCGGACCTGTTTCTTTGGCAAAAACAGCCCACCCCAGTTAGCCCCCATATATATTTATGGTCGTGGCCCTATGACCGAAAGAGATGTGGATCACATAAACACACGACAAGACTTACAACATAAATAGACCTGAAGTGTGCCTTGGTGGTCTGGTCGGGAAGACAAGAAAAAGGGGGCATACCCAAGGTAAGTAATGGGTAGTTTATGAAGAAAGATGTGCTGAGAAGTGCCCTGAAAAAGGGAAGGTCGGAAGGGTATCGCGCACTGAACTCCATGTTGGGAGGCAGCTGAGGCTGCTCCAAGCCGGAAGAAATGACTGGGGTTGGTACTGACTGGGGTTGAAGCCCAAGTTGCTTAGGAGGATCCTGACATGCTTGATAAACTGGCTGCCACTCATGGGGCTGGTTAGAAAGGCTAGCAACGAGCTACCATCAGATTGGCTGGATAGATGGGACAGTAGTCGGTCGAGCACCGTCACTGAGCACCAGTGTTAGCCTGAAACAGGTTGATGTCAACCCCGGGACCGGTTTGTTGCATTTTGCAGACTGTGAGATGAAGAGTGTAATGGTTCGGAAAGCGAGTCAGGTGACGTCGGAGCAGTGTCTGACTGCCAGAGCCTCTGACGGTAAATTCACTGGGTCATAGGAAACCGTAGAAGGCCTGATAGATGGCCGCCTGGATGACTAGGCTGAGCAAAGCCTCAAATAGAGAACGATTAAGGATTTCAGACATCTCATTGAAGAGGGCACTCGTGATAGGTAGGCGTTTGCCACTGACTACGGGTTGGTGCTTCTGTATGCCCTGTAGGAGGGACTTGACTGCATGGGCCGAGAATACTGACGTTTTACTGGGGTCCTGTAAGGACAGGAAATGCTGGATGCCGGATTGGTATAGCGTAATAGTATTGTGAGAAAGGGCCAGCTACGTGTGGCAATATGATATGAAGGCTAGGACGTGTCTAATGTCACCTATCGCTGCCCTGGGGCAAGAGGCCAAAAACTTGCAGTGTTCCAAGCAGTGTGATAGGCCTTCAGTGTATTGCTTGCGGTGGTTAATGAGCTGGGAAGCATTGGCGAGATGCGACTTCAGTCCATCGTCAGCAACCACCAGGGTGGTACAAGAGTAGTTGTTGGGTCGGCTCCAAGCTCCTGCTGGAAAAACAAAGTAAGGTTGAAATGAGACAGCTAATAAGCTGAGATTTTGCATTTGCCTGGAATATGTCTACAGAAGATATTAAACTGGTGATGCAGTGACAGCTGCATGAGCCTGCACAGGAAGGACATGATGGGGAGTGACTTGGATCTACCTTTATCGATGATGTCGGCCGTGGCCTGATTGTCCGTGGTGAAGAGCACCATATGTCCTGTTCAAGTGTGGCCCCAGACCTGGGCAGCTGCCACAAAGGGATACAGCTCGAAGAGTGATGAAGGAAGACTGGGCGAAAGCAGAAATTTAAGAGAATTTCTGGGGGCCAAGGTTCGGCGAACTAGTGCCGGCCGAAAAAAGGCCACAAAGCCTGTGGAGGCTGCGGCATAGGCGACCACCCGTGGTGGCTCGGCTGGCACTGCCGGGATGAACATTAAAATGCCGTTCCAGCTGGTGAGGAACTTGTCCCCCATAGCTAAGTCTGCTACTGCTGCTTGGTCTAGTTTGAGAACTTGGTCTGGATCTTGCACTGGTGTGAGATAAACTAAAAGCTGTGAGGACCATCCTTGAGGAATAATCCTCATCGCAAAGTTCAGCATCCCTAGTAAGGATTGTGACTGCCTCATGGTGCCCCCTTGTGACCGGGTAAAGTCGTGAATAACTGTCCTGGTACAGGCTAGTTTGTCGGGGTGCAGGCTATGGCACACGTGTCCAGAGTGACACCTAGGAAGGTGATAGAGTGTGTCGGGCCTTCCACTTTATGCTCAGCTATGGGCACGTTGAAATTGCTGAACACTATCCTTAACCTGTCTAGATCTGCTGGTGGTGTGTCTGGTTGTTCGGTGAGCAGGGAGTCATCGAGGTGGTGGATAACCATCTGATGGTGGACCTGGTGTGACTTTACCTGAAATTAACTGTCTCACCCCTGTCATGCGACTGACCCTGGTGAAAATGCGAACTGTATGTTCTTCCCCTCCTATTTATTATTTTTTTTTTTTTTTTATCTGGGGAGATAAAGTCCATCCTGGTCCCGGATGGAAACCTGAACTAACCTCAGGGAGAAAGAAGGAGAAAAAATGAGTGGCCCGTGTGCCAATGGAGATGAATGGCCAACTGGGTGCCGCTGCGTGTTTGTGTGGCTGAGGTGTGTTTGCAAGTTAGTTTGTATGTGGGTTTGCACGTAGGTGCGTGCCGCAAAGTGTTTTATACTACTGGAGATGATATTGCGTGGTTGCAAGGGTGTCAGTGAGTGTCAGGTTGCTGGGGCGATATTGTGTGGTTGCAGGGACACATACCAACCACCCAGCCGCCCAGGCTAATCAATTGCAGACAAGGCATCGGGTGGGTCTAATTGCCACCTCAATCAGCCACAGAACCCGTACAAACAATACATGCTCATCTCCAAATGGATGAGACAGCAACCCCATGGACAGTGAATCTTTATAACCAGTGATGTCTATGGCGATTGATATAGGACAACGACTGACAGCGGCTCTGCGGCTTGGATTTACAAATGAATCGTGTTTGGCAGAAGGAACTTACGAATGTACTACGCCTGTGCTGAATAATGTCGGGACATGAGCGCCAACAACTCGTAGGCAGGTTTTTTACGAAAGGGATGCAGGATAGGAAGCATAACGAATCGCAAGATTGCACATGATACGAAAAGGTTTGAATACTACCTGCGACAGTGACCAGGAACCGCCGACGAAGACCATGAACAGAGAAGCCGCAATGCACTTGATCATGAGGTGAGCTGGGAAGAGTTGGCCCAATGATGTGTAGTATCGCGCACTGAACCGACAAAGAGCATGGGCGAGTGGGCTGCTTAAATACCCTCCGAGCTCCTCCCATAAATTCAGGCCACCATACTGGCCTTCCTATTTATATATATATATATATCTATATATATATATAATATGTATATATTTTATATATATATAGATATATATATATATATATCTATATATATATATTATACAGGATTTATATAGCGCCGACAGTTTACGCAGCGCTTTACAACATTAGGGCAGACAGTACAGATACAATACAATTCAATACAGGAGGAATCAGAGGGCCCTGCTCGTTAGAGCTTACAATCTAGGAGGAAGGGTCAAGTTATGCAAAAGGGTAATAGCTGTGGGGGATGAGCTAATGGAGAAAATAGTGCAGTTGTTAGATGGAGGCAGGATAGGCTTCTCTGAAGAGGAAAGTTTTCAGGGACTGCCTAAATGTGGATACATTTGGAGACAGTCTGAGACAGATTGGGGTAGGGAATTCCAGAGGATGGGCGAGGCTCGGGAGATATGGGAGGAGGTGATGAGGGAGCTAGAGAGCAGGAGGTCTTGGGAGGAACGGAGATGGCGATTAGGTTGGTATTTTGAGACTAGGTTAGTGATGTAGCTGGGGGCAGAGTTGTGGATGGCTTTGTAACTTATTGTTAGTTTTTTGAATGTAATTAGTTGGACGATTGGCAGCCAATGGAGGGATTGGCAGAGAGGGGTAGCAAACACTGAGCGGTTTGTAAGGTGGATGAGTCTGGCAGCAGCATTCATGATGGACTGAAGGGGGGGTAGTCTATTTAAAAGTAAGCCAATGAGGAGGGAGTTGCAGATATAGATAGATAGATATAGATATATATTTGAAGATATAAAGTGACAGTGCACAAAAATGATCAGATAGAAAACATGAAAAAAGAAAAAAATACTACAAATAAATAAACTCCTAACTACACCCAATAACTCCCCCTTCCCTTCCCATTTACATAAAAAAAAGGGATTGGATTTCATTGAAGCAGCTATTTGAGCAAAATTGAGAAAATATTGCCAACAGCAAAATTCATAATTTTGCTGTAAAATCAATTTCTCTGCTCATCCCTAATGGTACATTTTGATACTAAAAAAAATTTGCACACAATTTTTAGCACCTTAGAGTGGAAATAAATTAATTTAGAACAGTGATATGTAATTAGCGGACCTCCAGCTGTTGTAGAACTACAAGTCCCATGAGGCATAGCAAGACTCTGACAGCCACAAGGATGACACCCAGAGGCAGAGGCGCGATGGGATTTGTAGTTCTGCAACAGCTGGAGGTCCGCTATTTGCACATCCCTGCTTTAGAGGGAAGTGAGTGAAAACGAAGGCCATGACACCGCCACCTCGGAGAACATTTTAAGCCTTACTTGCTCACAGTTCTGAGCTCTATTTTTCCTTTGCATCAGGTGTAATGAATATTATGAAACAGAACTGCAGCTTTATCGCTGGGAAGGCCTCATCTTCCATTCAGAGGGAGCCAATACTCTGGAGTACCTCAACGGCAGGAATTAAATTGCCATTCTTGTGCGAAGACTTTGATGTTCCATGGAACGGGCCGAGTGCCAACACTTCTCTTAGCCTGTCACAACCCCCTTTTTCTTGGCAGAAACCACTATTTATGGAAATGCTTCTTCTTCCCTTCACACATTAAGAAATAAATTATGTTATATAGGTGGCCGAGTGGATGTTTCCATAGCTACAAAGGAGACGTTCAAAGATGTTCCACAGGCAGAACCGTCTTATCAAAATGTGTTTGTTATTTAATGTCTGCTTGAAAAAGTAAAAACATGAAGAAGACTAAATTGGTTCTCCAACTAACAAGTATGTGTATGAAGAGATAAAAATTCAAGAGAAACATACTTAACTTTGGGGGCCTCATGGGTGACCCTTTACTCTTCCATATACTATATAATAAGTACATATATATATATATATATATATATATATATATATATATATATATATACACAGTATCTCCTAAGCCAGTATTTCTCATGGGGGGGCTATCTAGTTTTTCCCATGGTGCTACAAGCATGGAGTCCAGCCTACCCTGGATCATCATCACAAGTTGACAAAGTGCGGGCAGGGCAGCCGCTAGCACCATAACAACCAATGCTGTTTCTTCGGCTAGGGTGTATGGCATCATTGGCAACTATGGTGATGATGGCTGGCTCACCTGTACCATGGCAACACGTGACTCTTATTCAGGGCAGACAGCATGCAGGGGCGCCCCTAGCATTCAGGAGAAGATGGAAGTCCACCACCTCCTGTTCTCTGTCACACTGCTGGGGCAAAAAGGTAGGGCTCTGATGTGAAGAAGGGGTTGTGTGAATGGGGGGGTTCTGTGATGGGGAACTGTGTATTGCGTTCTCTGTGATGGGGACTGTGTATTGGGGGGGGGGGGCTCCATGATGGGGAGGCTGTATATTGGAGGGCTCTGTGATGGGGGACTAAGTATTGAGGGGCTCTGTGATAGGGGACTGTGTATTGGGGAGGGCTCTATGATGGGGGGGGTTGTGTAATGGGTGGTTCTTTGATAGGAGGACTGTGTATAGGCAGCTCTATGATGGGGCGGCTGTATAATGGGTGGCTCTTTGATGAGGGGCTGTGTATTGGGGGGCTCTATAAATGGGATGGTAAATTGGGGGGCTCTATGATAGGGAACTGTGTATTGCGGGGGCCCTATGATGGGGTGATTGTGTAATGGGTAGCTCTTTGATAGAAGGACTGTGTATTGGGGGCTCTATGATGGGGCGACTGTGTACTAGGGGGGCTTTGTCATGGGGGATTGTGTATTGGGGGCTCTATGAATGGGGACAGTATATTGGGGGGCTCTATGATAGGGAGACTGAATATTGGGGGGCTCTGTAATGGGGGACTGAGTATTGAGGGGCTCTGTGATAGGGGACTGTGTATTGAGGGGTCACTATGATGGGGGTATTGTGTAATGGGTGGCTCTTTGATAGGAGGACAGTGTATTGGGGGCTTTATAATGGGGCAACTCTGTATTGGGGGGCTTTTTGATAGGGGGACTGTGCATTGGGAGTCCTGTAATAGGAGTATGTGTATTGGAAGACTCTTTGATGGAGTACACTGTGTATTAGGGGGATCCTTGATAGGGGGGCTGTGTATTGGGAGGGGATCTATGATTGGGGACTGTGTATTTGGGGGTCTCTTTAATAGGGGGGCTGTATAATGTGGGGCCTCTTTGATGAGGGGATTATGTATTTTGGGGCTCTAGGAGGGGGGGGACTGTGATTCGGGTGGCTCTTTGACAGGGGGCTATTTGAAAGGGGAACTGTTTGGGGGGGGGGCTCTATGGTGGGGAACTGTGTATTGGAGGGCTCTATGATGGGGGGGGGGGTCTCATGTGTGACTGGAGGGCACTGGCTGCTTTGTATTATCCTGTTGCAAACTAACACCAATATAATAAAAGAAATTAGACTCTCAGACCCTTTGTTTAGCACTCTCTTTGGCCTTTCAAAAAGTGGTGGCGTTGGAGGGAGTCATTTTGGTATTTGATGACGGTTTAATACAAATATTTCTTTATAAAATTAAATTATTTTATATATCTATATCTATATCTATATCTATATCTATATATATATATATATATATATATATATATCTATATCTTTATTTTTTTTTTACTTTGTTTTTGAATAGTTTTTACTTTTTTAAGTTTTTTTTTTAAATTCATGTATTTAGTTATATTTATGTTATATTATGCATTTATTTAATTGTATTTAAGAATTTAGAATTACGCGTGTACGTTTGAGGACTGTAGCTATTCCTTATGTATATTTTCTCTATGCTTTAGTTTTTGCTTGCAGGCAGTTTTATACCTCCATTGACCCTTGTCGGAGCACAGTTTACTTTTGGAGTTTTCTTGTCTCCTACGTGCCATCCATCTTCATAAAGATTTTCCTTAAATTGTGTGTTTCCTTTTAATGCTTTATAGAAATTGCGCTTTAAACGTGATCCAGCCTCTCCTTTCGGGATAAATCACAGTTATTTGTACACAGGCTCCGCTTAAATGATATGTCTTCGGGTCCAATTTGACTCCCGCTATGCAGTTTTGAAAATTTCCGTAGCAGAATGAGATAGTTCCATAAAATGTATGATTGCTGCTCTGGCAGGTAAGCTGCCGTAACCGAATGTGCGCTAATTCTCCACGGGAAAAAAAAAAAAAAAGAAGATGCGACACCCCATCGCATACAGGAAACCGTAACACTTTTATTGTGTTATAGGAGCAAAAACTGAAGATACCGAGAACATGCAGAGAAAATCAGCACCTTATACAAGTATTGAAATAGTCTGACTTCTATTATTATAATTATGCAGGCCTGCTTATGACAGATTTTCCTTTTTTTTGAGCTTTAAAGAGTAACTCCACTTCTGCTGAGAAAAAAACCCTCCCCTCTGTGTGATCTACACTATGTACCTCGCAGGGATTTTAACCACTTGCTTACCGGGCACTTAAACCACCTTCCTGCCCCAGACCAATTTTCAGCTTTCAGCGCTCTCATACTTTGAATGACAATTGCACGGTCATGCTACATTGTACCCAAACTATAATTTTTACAGTTTTTTCCACACAAATAGAGCTTCCTTTTGGTGATATTTAATCACTGCTGAGGTTTTTATTTTTTTTCTAAACAAAAATCACAGTAAAATGTAGAAAAATAAATAAATTTGCAAACAGGTAACTTTTCTCCTTCATTGATATGCGCTGATGAGGCTGCACTGATAGGCACTGATGAGGCTGCACTGATAGGCACTGATGAGGCTGCACTGATAGGCACTGATGAGGCTGCACTGATAGGCACTGATGAGGCTGCACTGATAGGCACTGATGAGGCTACACTGATAGGCACTGATGAGGCTGCACTGATAGGCACTGATGAGGCTGCACTGATAAGGCGGCACTGATGAGGTGGCAACGATGGGCCCTGATAGGTGGCACTGATGGGTGGCACTGATAGGTAGCACTGATAGATGGCACTGATAGGTGGCACTTATGGCACTGATAGGTGGCACTGAAGGGTACTGGTAGGTAACCCTGATAGGCAGCACTGGTAATGGGGCACTGATTGGTGGCATTGATAGGTGGCACTGTGGGCACTGATAGGTGGCACTGGTGGGCATTGGTAGGCATGTGCGCCGTCAATAAATTTGTTTCCTTCCATTCCGTATTAGGATTAATTTTGGGTCCGAAATTTTGTACGAAATACGAATTTTCGTTAGTTTCGTTAACTTTTCGGAATGAATGTTCGTTATGATGAATTTATCACTATGAAGGGCTCCCACCATCCCTGTGCTGACTTCCTGGGTTTTTAACTTTTAGGTTTCGTTAACTTTTGGTAACAATTCCGAATGTTCGAATTCCGAATGTTCGATAGTAATTTGGATCCGAAATTCGTAAACGAAATTTCGTACAGGGAAGTCGGAAGCATAGCAATACGTATTGTGGATCCTGCCAAATGTACGAATTTACGAAAATTTGTATGAATTTTCGATTCGTACGAAACTAATCGCACATGTCTAGCACTGGTAGGTGGCACTGGCAGGTGGCACAGGTTGGCACAGATCACTCGGCAGCTCTCCACTATCGGGTCCAATGTCCCTCTGACAGCCGCTGGTGATCGGCTTTTTTTTCTCTTCACGCTAGTTGTATATAAAATGCACTTTTATCTTTCAAAAAGTGTTTCCCAGCGCTAAACCTTTCATCCGATGGCTGCATTTGTTAATTCCAAAATCCAATATAAAGGAATAGTAGTGGTAAAAAAAAAAAAGCACTCGTGTCTTTAAGTAATCATTTTTTTTTTTTATAATTCTCCTTTAAGGGGGTGTGGCAGGGGGTGTGTCCTATGCCTGCATACTTTTTCTAATAGGTGTCCCTCGTTCCCATCTCAAAAAGTTGGGGGGTATTCAGGTCCTCTTTAAGACTAAGCATGTCGTTTCTGGCATAGGCCCAGTT